>NC_137984.1:29501871-29749229 GCF_963924665.1 Micromys minutus
AGCATATATCAATTGCACCACACGCGATAAAAGTGGGAGACTTCAACATCCCACTCTCATCAATGTACATACAGATCATGGGAGACATCAACATCTCACTCTCATCAATGTACAGATCATGGAAACAGAAACTAAACTGAGACACTGTGAAACAAACAAATTATGAACCAAATGAATTTAACACACATCTATACAACATTTCATCCTAAAACAAAAGAATATACCTTTCTCTCAGCACCTCACAGCACATTCTCCAAAACTGACCACTTAATAGGTGACAAAACAGGCCTCAACAGATACAAGAAGACGGAAACAATCCAATGCATGTTATCAGATCACCATGGACTAAGGCTGGTCTTCAACAACAACAAAAACCCACATACACATGGAAGCTGAACAATCCTCTACTCAATAATAACTTGGTCAAGGACAAGGTCAAGAAATAAAGAAATAAAGACTTTGTAGAATTTTATGAAAATTAAGGCACAACATACCCAAAGTTATGTGATACTGTGAAAGCAGTGCTAACAGAAAAGCTCATAGCTCTGAGTCAAAATATCACTATTTGCAGATAATATAATAGTATACTTAAGTGACTCCAAAAATCCTACCAGAGAACTCCTACAGCTGATAAATAACTTCACCAAAGTAGCTGGTTATAAAACTAACTCAAACAAATCAGTAGCCTACCTCTACTCAAAGGATAAACACACTGAGAAAAAAATTAAGGAAAAGACACCTTTCACAATAGTCACAAACAATATAAAATACCTTGGTGTGACTCTAACCAAGCAAGTGAAAGATCTGTATGACGAAAACTTCAAGCCTCTGAAGAAGAAAATTGAAGATCTCAGAAAATGGAAAGAACTTCCATGCTCATGGATTGGCAGGATAATATTAGTATATTAATAATGGCCATCTTGTTGAAAGCAATCCACAGATTCAATGCAATCTCCATTAAAATTCTAACTCAATTCTTCATAGAGTTAGAAAAACAATTTGCAAATTCATTTAGAATAACATAAAACTCAGGATATTAAAAACTATTCTCAACAATAAAAGAACTTCTGGGAAAATCACCATCTCTGACCTCAAGCTGTATTACAGATTAGTAGGGATAAAAACTGTATGGTATTGGTACAGAGACAGGAAGGTAGATCAGGGAAATCCAGAAATGAACTCACACATCTATGGTCACTTGATCTTTGACAAAGGAGCTAAAAACATTCAATGGGGAAAAAAAAAAAACAGCATTTTCAACAAACAGTGTTGGTTCAACTGGAAGTCAGCATGTAGAAGAATGAAAATCAATCCATTCTTATCTTTTTGTACAAAGCTCAAATCCAAGTGGATCAAGGACCTTCACATAAAACCAGGTACACTGAAACTAATAGAAGAAAAAGTGGGGAAGATCTTAGAACACATAGGTATAGGGGAAATTTTTCCAAACAGAACACCAATGGCTTATGCTTAAGATCAAGAATCGACAAATGGGACTTCATAAAATTGCAAAGCTTCTGTAAGGCAAAGGACTCTGTCATTAGGACAAAACAGCAACCAACAGATTGGGAAAGAATCTTTATCAATCTTACATCTGATAGAGAGCTAATATCCAATATATACAAAGAACTCAAGAAGTTCGACTCCAGAGAATCAAATAATCCTATTAAAAATGGGGTACAGAGCTAAACAAAGAATTCTCAACTGAGGAATACTGAATGGCTGAGAAGCACCTAAAGAAATGTTCATCATCCTTAGTTATCAGGGAAATGCAAATCAAAGCAACCCTGAGATTCCACCTCATGCCACTTAGAATGGCTAAGATCAAAAACTCAGGTGACAGCAGATGCTGGTGAGGATGTGGAGAAAGAGGAATACTTCTCCATTGTTGGTGAGATTGCAAGCTGGTACAACCACTCTGGAAATCAGTCTGGTGGTTCCTCAGAAAATTGGACATAGTACTACCTAAGGACCCAGCTATACCACCTCTGAGCATATACCCAAAAGATTCTCAAACATATAACAAGAACATATGCTCCACCATGTTCATAGCAGCCTTATTTATAATAGCCAGAAGCAGGAAAGACCCCAGATTTTATTCAACAGAAGAATGGATGCAGAAATTGTGGTACATTTACACAATGGAGTACTACTCAGCTATTAAAAACAATGACTTCATGAAAGTTTTAGCAAATGAATGAAACTTGAAAATATCATCCTGAGTGGAGTAACCCAGTCACAAAATAACACACATGTTATGCACTCACTGATAAGCAGATACTAGCCCAAAAGCTTGGAATACCCAAGAAACAATTCACAGACCTTATGAAGCTCAAAAAGAAGGAAGACCAAAATTCAGATGCCTCAGTCCTTATTAAAAGGGAGAACAAAGTACTCAAGGGAGGAAATACAGGGATAAATAGAGGGGCAGGGACTGGCAGAAAGATCATCCAGAAATCTCTGGGTATCCACCCCATTTGCAGCCACCAAACTCAGTCACTATTGCTGATGTCAAGACGTGCTTACTGGCAGGAGTCTGACATGGATGTCTCCTCAGAGGCTCTACCAGAGCCATACTGATACTGCTGAGGATGCTTGCACCTACCCATGCTTGCATCAGACTGAGCACGGGACCCCAATGAAGGAGCTAGAGAAAAGACTGAAGGAGCTGAAAGGGTTTGCAACCCCATGGGAAGAACAACCAACAAACACCCCCCCCCCCGAGCTTTCAGGGATTAAAACACCAATCAGTGAGTACACATGGAGAGACTCATGGCTCCAGTTGCATATGTAGCAGAGGATGGCATTGTCTGGCATCAATGGGAGGAGAGGCCTTTGGTCCAGTGAAGGCTCCTTTGCTCAGTGTAGGGAATGCCAAGGTGATGAGATGGGAGTAGGCGGTTGGGAGAGGGAACATCTTCATGGAAGCAAGGGGAGGGGGAGGGGGATGAAAATAGGGGGGAAGGGAATAACATTTGAAATGTAAATACATAGAATATCTAGCAAAGTGATTTTTAAAAAAATTAGATCAAGTCAGTCTTCAGAGAAATTGAGTTTAACTCTTAAGAACTGAAAAATTCTTCATGACACTTTGGTTCCCCTTCATTACCAAGCACCTGCATTCAATAAAACAAAAGACTCCTTAACTTAACCCATCATTCCAACCTGGTGCTTTTGCTGCAAGTGTGGCTCACTTGACATGCTGGCTTAGCTTCCCATTTCCAAAGCACCTTGAATGTTCACAGATCTCCACCACGCCCCCCACCCAGGATTTTCAAGATGTCATCATATTTTGTTTCATCAATCTGTGTGAACACACAATGGAAGTCAATGTAGGCACACAGGGCCTGGGGCAGTGGCTCGAGTTCCATTTCCAGAACCCACATAAAGGTTGAAGGCATAAACCGTCTCCATGAGATTGTCATCTGAGCCCCGTATGCATGCTGTGGCACACATCACAGCATGCGCACGCACGCACACACATGCACAAATTTATAATAATTGAAAAATCTAGACACCAGAGAATCCACTGATCAACTTGGAGCCATTATTTATGACACTATAATTGCCCATTTAGGGGTTGCATATTCTGTTCTTGCTTCTTCTTTTAATAGTACTTTACAGGTAAAATTTATTTATGTCCCTATTTAAAGCTGTTTTCACACTTAGGTCGGCAAGAAGGAACTATTGGCCAGGCTCCAAGAGCCGGAAACCAATCAGATGAGTCCTTTGGGTAGAAGAGGGGAGGAGCTAGCTTAAAAACTGCAACACCACAAAGAAAAGAGAAAACCTTGATTTGAAGTTAAAGCATCAGACAAAATTGAGAGCAAAGGCTCAAAAGTTGAAAAACTATCATCAGAATAACTGAAAACTGAGAGATAGTTTGTAAGAATGTTTGTGTTCAGCACAATATTTGTGCTACAGGTCTATACTTCGGCAGTTTGGTTTGTGAAATAAACTGTTAGCAATCAGAATTCATGCCAGTCTCTCCTCTGAGAATGTAAAGTTTCTCTCAAAAAAGGTTGGCCATTGTGATGGTTTGCATATGCTTGGCCCAGGGAGTGGCACTAGTAGAAGGTGTGGCCTTGTTGGAGGAAGTGTGTCACTCTGAGGGTGGGCTTGGAGACACTCCTCCTAGCTGCCTGAGGATGCTCAGTCTGTTCCTGGCTTCCTTTGGATGAAGATGTAGAACTCTCAGCTCCTCCTGCACCATGCCTGCCTAGATGCTGCCATGCTCCTGCCTTGATAATGGACTGAACCTCTGAACCTATAAGCCAGCCCCAATTAAATGTTGTCCTTTATAAGACTTGCACTGGTCATGGTGTCTGTTCACGGCAATAAAACCCTAACTGAGACAGCCATTGTCCATGACTCAGCATGATTAGGACTGTGTGTTATCCTTCTGTGATGGCTACTTTTGGTTACAACTGAATGCACCTGTAAGATAGAGGAAATGCTTCCATCAGATTGGCCTATGAACATGTCTGTTGGGGCATTTTTCCTGATTTCTAGTGGATGTGGAAGGTCCATTCCATGGTGAAAAGGGTCCCTCTGCAGGTGGGCCTGAACTGTGTAAGAAAGGCAATCACTTGACAGCCCGGGAACAGCCTGCAGGGATCAATCCCCATGGTTGCTGCCTTGGCTTGTTTGAGTTCCCTCTCTGATTTCCCTCAGTCCCCAGTCTGTGACTAGGAAGTTAGTATGAAATTAACCCTTTCCTCCTCAAGTTGTTTTGGGCATGATGTTCATCCCAACAACAGAAAGCAAACTCAGAAACCTTCCTACATACATTTTGAGTTACTCCAAAATGAATGAATGAAATACTTTCTTCACTGAAAGAAATTTCTCCCCATCTTCTCTCTCTGTGCCTGTCTGTCTGTCCACACACACACACACACACACACACACACACACACACACCCTTGTAGGGTGACACCACAGCAGAATATGTATGTGGAGACCATGCATTTTGGAAGTCAGTTTTCACACTGTGTCTTGCTTTGGGGCGGTCTCTCTTGTGTATTCCCAGCTGTCTTTCCAGGCAATGCTCCTGTCTCCACGCCCCCTATTTTGCTGTGCTTGTTTGTTTATGGCTCTGGTGACTGAACTAGAAACTTCCACATGGCAGACTTACTGCCTTTCTTGATCCCTTGAGCCACCCACTCTCAGGAAACTTGGTGACTTTCCTTCCAACTCATAGTCTTTCTTGCTTTTTATACTTTTCTTATTGTAAGTATCCATTAAATGGGCAGTACATGGACATTCTCCTGTTTATTTATATGTGTAATATAAGCATTTATCACATTTCTTTATTTGTGTACCTGTGAGCCCCTATTATAGTGAGTTTGGAGGTCATAGAACAAGTGGCAGAAGTCAGTCTGTCCTTCTGCAATGTGGCCCCCTGCCTCTGGGATCAACTCATGTTTCCAGGCTTGGCGAGCAAGCACTTTCACACAGTGAACCTTGCCACGGGTCTCTAGATTTGTGATTTTCTATGCTCCAACAATAAGAGGGGCTGGAGGGATGGCTCAGTGGTTAGAGCACTCACTGTTCTTCCAGAGTTCCTGAGTCCAAATCCCAGCAACCACATGGAGGCTCATAAACCATCTGTAATGGGATCTGATGCCCTCTGCTGGTGTGTCTGAAGACAGCTACAGTGTACTTGTATATGGCAAATAAATAAATTTTTAATTAAATTTAAAAAACAATAACTATGCTATTTTGTCCTGGTTTTTTTTTTTTTTTTTTTTTTTTTTTTTTTTTTTGTTTTTGTTTCTTCTTGTTCTGATTTGAGTTGTCACTAGACTGGCACACACAGTTTTAGCTTCTACAACGATGATGTGATAAGCAGTCCCACCCCACCCCCCGCCGCCCCCCTCCCGGCCCCGGCAGTCATGGAGACAGGCTTTTCCAGAAAACAAAACAATATCCAAATAAACCTTTTCCTCAGTGTTCTTTGAATGGAGGAACCTTTAAGACACAGGTATTCCCCGGGGAGATGATGGGGCCCGGAGAAGCCTACTTCTTGTGGAAGCTGTCCGGTGGCCTGTGATAGGAGTAGAGATCCTGGAGCCCAAACCCTGGGCTGGAATCTGACACTTAAAGACAACTCAATTCAGGTCTGTCTAAAGTGTCCTTGAGAATAAAACTCCCCACCCCCACGGCTGCTGCCTAAGTCCTAAGTGGACATTAAATGGGTATCAGAATAACTATTATTTGGAAAGGAAGAATATGAAGTGCTACCTGTTTTGTTTTGTTTGCGGTAACCGGTTCAATACACTTCCTGGCACAAGGAAAGGCAGGTCAGAGTGACAGCCCGGAAGGGAGGCATTACCTGCTTCAATTTGTTATCATCCAGCGCCAGGATCTCCAGGTTCCTGAGCGCGCAGATCTGCACGGGAAAGTGGTCTATGTGGTTCTGGCTGAGGTCCAGGAAGCGCAGGTTCACCAGGCGCTTGAAGGAGCGCCGCAGCCCGTGCAGGCCGGTGTTGCGCAGGTACAGCAGATGCAGCGACGTCCAGCTGCAGAGGAGGCGAGGCACCTTCTCCAGCGGGTTCCCGCTCAGCCCGACCTCCGTGAGCTCCGTGAGACGCTCCAGGGTGGATGGCAGGGAGTGAATTGAGTTGTGGGTCAGATCCAGCACGGACAGCTTGTGGCACTGGCCCAGAGACTCGGGTAGACTCATCAGGTCGTTAGACGCCACGTAGAACTTCTGCAGCCTCGTCAGGTGCCCGATATCTTCTGGGATGATCTTCAGCTTGTTGTCGTCCAGGTCGATCACCTCCAAGTTGCAGAGGACACAGAGGTCGCAAGGGAAAACCTCGAAGTGATTCTGCTTCAGGTAGATCTCCCTGAGCTTGGTCTGGTTCACGATTTCCTGGGGCAGCGATTCCAGGTAGTTCTCCGACAGACCGAACAGCTCCAAGTGGTGCAGGGATTTGCAGATGCCCGTGGGAATCTCGGTCAGGCCGGTGCGGTAGAGCCTCAGCTGGCGAAGGGTGCGGAGGCAGCTGATGACCTGCAGCGAGGAGAAGACCAGCGGGTTGCCACTCAGGTCCAGCGACTCCAGGCTGCTCAGCGCCCCCAGCTCCAGGCACAAATTTTGTAGATCGTTGTTGTGCAGGTAGAGGACTTTCATGTTCTGTAAATGCTGAATGCCCTGGGGAATTTCTGCAATCTGGTTATTCTCCAGATGAACTTCTTCTAATTCTTTTAAGGCCAAAATCTCAGACGGGATGGTCTTCAAACTCCGGTTGGAACCATCAATGAAAAATGTTCTATCCGTGACCTGATGGGGGTTATTTCTCTGAAGGATCTTGGGTAAATGTTCTTGATTCGGTTGTTCTTTGGTCACGGTTTGGAAGGTGTCGACCATTTCAAATCTGAAGTGCCGTGAACAGGGGAAAATCAGATATCCCTGACAACCAGCCTGAATGGGGGTGGGGGCGGAAAGGTTAAATGACCGAAATTATTCTGCAACATAAAATTTAGATTTTTATTTTTGAATTTCAAGACAAGATGAGGGTTAAAGTGTGAGCAACTCTTTCTAGTAAGTTTGTGCACATATGTTAACACACAGATGGCCTCATTTCAGTTTCAAAACTGTGCTTGTTTGGGGCCTAAGTAATGCCTCTTTAAAAACCACTTTAAAAGTACTTACTGTTCTTACATAGGAAGAACCCTCAGCGGACGATTCCAACGCCCAAATCTAGGCTCCGGAAAGATTCCATGCCATCTCCTTCCTCTGTAGCTCCTGTCCCTCCATCCCGCTCACCCCCCCCCCCGAAAACACATAATGTAAAAACGTGTTTTTTCAAAGCTGAGCATAGTTTTGCACACCTTTAATCTCAACATTGGGGAGGCAGAGACAAGTGGATCTCTGTGAGTTCAAGACCAACCTGGTCTAAACAGTGAGTCCAGGACAGCCAGAGATACATAGTGAGACCCTGTCTCAACAGAAAAATAATAATAATAATAATAACGTTTTAAGATGCTTATCTTGATTTAGTTTCAAATGAGTTCTAGAATGTTACAAAAGATCATAGCTCTTGCCATCACCCCAGCAGACATTGAAAAAATTATATTTTATATATTATATATTTATTATATCGTACATGTTACATATTGTATAAAGTTATCAGAGTTGTTATCTGCAAATTAGGCTAAGAGATGAAAATTAATGATCAGCAACCACCTTTTTCTCTGTAAGTAGAGACCAGTAGGAGGCCAGGTCTGGTGAGTCTGGCAGGAACAGAAGCCAGTCTTCCATAGGCAAACAAAAGGCTAACCAAACAAACCATGTCTGGGACAGAAGAACACAGCCAAAGAAAACAATTTTTAATAGTTCCAAGAGGAACTGTTTTAATAGTATGTCAAGAGGAGCTACTCCATTAGCCTGGAGTGCTCGCGAGTGCAGGCCAGGCTCTCCCATCAGCGGGCGCTCCCTTAGATCGACAAGAGCCCTTTGAGAATGGGGCAGGTAGGACCTAGAAGGATCCTGGTCTCAGTTGGCTGCTGTGCTGCCTGCTCCGGAGGCAGAGGACACACACACCCTTCCTCCCTCCCCATTCCCATCCTCCTCTCCTGTTCCCCTCTTCCCTTTCCCCTCTCCCCTCCTCCCTCCCACCCCGCCCCGCATCATCTCCAACCTTTCCTTCCTTCCTTCTACCTTCTTAATTCAAAAGGATCTGAGAGGCTAACCTAGGCTGCCCCTTGATTTTCCTGGAAACCCAACGGGTAAATGCACATATTTCTGCACGCGTGGAGAAAGGACCTTGAGAATCAATTCCTGCATCCACCCAGAGCTTCTCTGCCTTGCCTGGGCTTTCCTAGCAGAGGAGTCACAGGGATGGATATTTAACTTATCCCCTCTCCTAGATTTCTGTGACTGTTTCAGACCCCACTTCCAGACCAGGTCCTTCATCCGTAGGTCGGTAGGTCTGCAACCGAGCATCTGAGGGTCCCGAGCATCCTACCCCGTTCCTTCATAGACTCACTACAAAGAAGATGCTAAGAGTCCACATGGATATGACCTTGCCTGTCTTCATACTCTAGGCACTGACCGTACCTGTGCCTCTGAAGCTCGGCACTGGGGTAGGCTATCTCAGATTAGTCTGGAAGTCGCCTTCTCAAAGAAACTCTTCCAGTGGGCTCTACTTCACAAAATCCTTTAAACCACTAAACACTTGGAAGTTCTATCATCGGATTCCGAGCTTAGCCCTTTACAAGGGGTGAGGCAGGCTGGGTCCCCAGGGTTTGTAACCCTGGTCCCTAGCCCAGCAGGCTCCTAAACCCTCGAAGCTCCTCCTTCAGAATCGGTCGCCTAGAGTGGGTAGGTTTAAAGTTATGATCACTGCCTCCCACTTTAAGCCTCCAGGTTATAGAGTGCTCCGCCCTCTGAACGGTGGCCCCGCCTCTTTCCTCTTCCAACAAAAGGAAGCTTCTGTGGTTGCCATGGGAGCGACTCTGGTTGCTGGTCTGGTAGTGGGCCGAGCCCTGTGAGACAGAGCAGGAGCAGACTGTTGAGAAAGCCCAGCCACGGCGGCCTTCCTCATCAGAGGTCGAGGTCAGCAAAGCGAGGGGCACCGGGCCCTGCGTCTTCAGGCCAAGGGAAAGACGGCTGATCCTGCCTGCAGAAGCCCCAGGTATGGCGGCGTCCTTGACCACCGCTGGTACCCTGTCTTTGTGAGGAGGTGGCTTTGCTCTGGGGTTTGGGGGAGGTATGCTGGGGACTCTACTGTGCCCCTGAATTTGTGGAAGTCCCAGGAAAACACCCCGATAAGCAAGAGGCTCCTCGGACATTTCTGAGTTCCCACTTCTAGACACCCTACAATTTCTTTTAACTGCTTCAACTGTTTTTTTTTAATTAGCATATAGAAGAAGGGATTTCATTGTGACGTTTTCATTCACGTATATATACTTCCACATGCACTTTGAGTATGGCGGCATCCATGAATTTAACAAATTAAACATAAGGCTGGGAATATACTCAGGGGCTGAGCGGTTGCTTGGCATCCAGAGAATCCAGAGTTCCTGCCACTACCGGGGGACGTTTGTTTTAAAGTGTGTGTTGCGGAGGCTGGAGAGACTGCCCAGAGAGACAATAATAAGGGAAATGAGACAGACGCTAAAGGAAGGAACACCGACACTACGACTCTGACATGAGCCTAGGGTAAGATGAGGACCGGGTTGTGGAAATACTTTGTCCTGCACACAGTGCTGTGACTGCTGCCTTCTAGGTCACTGAGCTTCTGAAGAAAACAGCTTAGAGACTCACGTCCAGCCTTTACTCTTGGCCCCTAGAGGGCAGACAACAAAAGTGCTGGTATTTCACCCCCAAAAAGTTAGCCTGAGGCAGAAAGGGAGTGGAAGGGAGCCCAGAGCTAGCTTTCATTTAGAAACCGCAGGAGTGTGTTTCCAGCATGCTAATACTGCACTTAGTAGAATGATGTCCTATGTGACACAGATGGCGTAGAAACGGCGCGTTCAGATCCCATCTCCCCTCCGAGGCTCAGCAGCACAAAGAATCTTTGTGTACCTAGACATTTTAAATATCCTAAGTACACGAGCGCACGCACACATACACAAATAAAATTAAAATAAATATTTTTAAAAGTATAAGAAAAGCTCATTTCCTTCCAACTCAAATATACCAGATCTTAAGTCTTGTTCTGCAGCTTTGAGTGCAGATGGCCACTCCGCAGTGGATGCTTCGAAGATGTAGACATTTAGAGAAGAGGCTGGCATCTAAGAACCCGGGCTATTTAAAGTGTGAACTCGCTCAGGGTATTCTGAAATACACATACTCGGAAAGAGGGACAATCAAGCCAGCAGCATGTGCTTCTTACAAAAGTAAGAGCATTGGCTTCTGTCCCGGAATGTCTTTAAAGTAATATTGGAACCCGATGTGCTCGTGCACCCACGATGACCATGCTCGGGGGCCCGAGGAAGGATGGGTGTGAGTTCAAGGCCATTCTGGAGTACACAGTGAGACCCTGTGTTTAGAAGAAAAGAAAGGCAAATGTTAAAAGTAGTGGGACTACTGGGAAAGCTGCCGTGTAACAGAGAACAGAGACCCCAGCTCCTATTTGTTTATTTGTACTAAAAATAAAACATAGGTGGGGGTGGGGTGAGGGCTGACCGGGTGCAGTGCTCCAATGGGGTCTGGGTTTTAATCCCTAGCTCTCGAGTAACAGCCAGGCATGGAGTGTGTGTCGGAAACCCTAGTGTTTGGGGTTGGAGATGGGTGGATCTCAAGGGCTCTCTGGCCAGCCAATCTAGCCTAGTGTCTGTGATAGTGGTTCAGTGACCTGTAAACCCTTTTCCGTCGGGTGGAGAACAGAGGCAGATGACACTCCATGACAACCAGAGGCTTCCACATGCACGGGGATTCCCCAGACTCCCCACCACACACAGGGGAAGTAAAGAAGGAAGTCAATCTTAGAACAGGAAATGGAAGAGGGCCCGGGTAGGTGAAATGCTTTTGTGAGTCGGACCTCAATCTGCTGTGAGGACAATATCGAATTGGTTTGGTGTCAAGGTGTCCAGTCCACATGGGTTAATTTTTCAGGTCCTTCTGGAGTTGAATTGTTGAACAAAATTGTCTTCACTTAGAGCTATTTTAAGAAACCCTGTCCTTGGGCAGGCTTTATTTTGCCCAGAGTAATTTCTCTGGACATCTTTTCCTCCGCTACCAAGCTCAACACATGGTAGAGGTTAGTTGTCCTCTTTCAAATAGGGTGCTGACTGGAGTCACAGTCTGCTCACTGTCTGTGGTTGTATTTATACCCATCCACCCCCACCCTTAGTTTTCTCTCCTTTTCTTCCTCTCCTTCACTGTACATACACACTCATTACACATAGACACACACACATACACACTCATTACACATAGACACACACACATACACACTCATTACACAGACACACATACATACATACTCATTACACATAGACACACATATATACACACTCATTACACATAGACACACATATACACTCATTACACATAGACACACATACACACTCATTACACATAGACACACATACACACTCATTACACATAGACACACATGCACACTCATTACACATAGACATACATACATGCACACTCATTACACATAGACACACATACATACACACTCATTACAGAGACACACATACATACTCATTAATAATTTATAATGTGTAATTTATACATGATGATGAATGATGTATTTATGTTTCCAAAGCTCCAGAGTCTATGGAGACGCTCCAGGCACAGTACTCTTACTTTTGCGCAGAAAACATACGGAAAACTAATCCTTTTATACTGAACATACTCCAGAAACTGGATGAAGAAATTGAGAAGCGGTAAGGAGGCAAAGTGGTCAACCGTTCTCACCAGTTCTCATTTCTGCCAAGCTCTGGGCCATTCAGCCATGTTGTCCCCACTTGAAAATGGCTTGGTAAAACGGAGAAAGTTAATAGGTAGATTTGTGACACTGTATCTTAGGTGTGGTATCTGACACAGAATAGCACTAGACCAGGAGCCCTCAAGCCAAGGCCCCAGCGGTTACCCTAGTTACCATGAGCTGGGTGAATTCAGGCAAGTCCTCTGTCCTGGTTGTTGCTCTTGCATCTGTTTTGTTTTCGTCAACTTGGCATATTAGATTTACATGGGCAAAGGCACCACCATTAAGAAAATGCTTCAATCAGATTGCTCGTAGGCAAGTCAGTGGGGACATTATATTAATGATGAATAAGGAAGAGCCCAGATCACTGTAGGTTGGTGCCAACCCTGGGCATATGATCCTGGATGGTATAAGAAAATAGACGGAGGAAGCTAAGGGCAGCAAGCCAGAAAGCAAAGTTCCTCCATGGCTTCTCCTTCAGTTCCAGCCTCCAGTACCTGCCCTGAGTTCCTGCTTGACTTCCCTCAGTTGGGGGGTATGACCTAAGAGTTGCAAAATGAAATAAACCCTTCTCTCTCCAACTTGATTTGGTCATGGTGTTTTATCACAATGAAAGAAACCTAAGGTGTCCTCAAAGTGTTCAGAGTTCTTAAGTCAAAAGTGGGTTTGGTGATTAATGGTTAGCTTTGTCAACCTGACACAGCCTAACACCCTTTGGGAATCTTGAAGAGTTTTCTATATTTGATTAAGCTGCGCCGGCATCTGTAGAGGGTTTTCTTGATTAGGCCAGTTGGGTGGGTAAACTCAGCACACTGTGGGCAGCATCATTTCTTAGACAGAGGTCTTGAACTGGAGAAATCAAGCTGAACACATGCACGATTCACTTATTTCTGTCTACTCTTAACTGTGTGATGCAATTAGCTGCTTAAAGCTTCTTTTACTGTGACCTCACCTCGAGGGTAGATCACTAGGAACCAAACCTAAAACCAACATGTCCTCCCTTAAATTTTCCTTTTCCTTCCTTCCTTTCCCTCCCCCCTCTTTCTTTTGTTTTTGTTTGAGACAGGTTTTCTGTGTCTAACCCTGGCTGTCCTGGAACTCTGTAGACTAGGTTAGCTTCAAACTCAGAGATCCACTGACCTCTGCCTTCTGAGTGTTGGGATTTAAGGTGTGCACCAACAGAGCCTAACTTTTAAACTTCTTTTTGTCCAGATGTTACAACAGAAGAAAAAGGAGAAGATTGGGGTCATGAGAGAGAAATGAAAAGATGGGAAAGTTAGCCATGTTAGCCTGGGGCTCAGTCTCTAGTATTATTTCTGATGTTGTAAAGGTTTCAAGCTTTGAGTCAACCTTGTCTTCCACCTCCATTTCTTTGTTTCTCTCTCTCTCTCTCTCTCTCTCTCTCTCTCTCTCTCTCTCTCTCTCTCTTTTGTCAGACCCACAGAAAGCATCACAGTGAACATTGCTGGTAACAATCGTTTAGTCTCAGGACAAAGAATAACAGGCGAAGACTTTTGGCTTCTCTCCAAAGCTTTAAGGACCCAGCCGTGTATCAGTGGTATGTCTGCTGGCTGCTTCTCTCTTTCCTGACTTTGTGGATTCTTTGTACGGAATGTCAGTTTCTTTTCGCCCGTGTGTTTCAGGTGTGGATGTGAGGTATAACCTCATAGGTGATGTCGGTGCCTACTATGCTGCTAAACTACTTCAGGTATGACGTCGCTGCTGGCAACTGTTCTTGTCCGCTGTTCTGCTGAGAGATGAGGCCACGTAGACAAATGCACATAGCCAAGCACTAAGTATGGAAAACTCAAGGGGTCCTGAATCTGGGCTATGTGTCTAATGCTTGAAATATAAGGCGCCCACTTGTGTTTGGTCTTAGGAGAGCTGTTACCTGGACCTCCAGAGTTTCCTTTTGCAAACCTGTATGCCATGGTTAAATACACAGAGATGTTCACACATCCAATTATTGGTAAAACTGAACTGAGTTTTTTTTCTTTCAATAATATTACAATTGCAATATCATGAAAAGAGAAAGGTGACTGATTCCCCTTCAACACTGATTGTCTTTGTTAGAATTCTGTTTGCACGGTTAATTAAACAGTGTGCATAGGTTGATGCATTCTAGTAAATACAGATGTAATACCTTCTTTCTCTCCTTATTATAGAAACAACCAAGTATCACTTACTTAAACCTTATGTTCAATGATATTGGACCTGAAGGCGGGGAACTGATTGCTAAAGCACTACATGTAAGCATTTTCATATCTCAAAGTAGTGTGTCACTGGCGAATTTTAACTTCTTCTTGTAGTTTGGGAACAACTTAACCAAAGTTACTATGAGCTTACGTTATTTCAATTTTTTAAAAAAATTATTGTGTGTGTGTGTGTGTGTATACACTGTAGCTGTCTTCAGACACACCAGAAGAGGGCATCAGATCTCATTACAGTTGGCTCTGAGCCACCATGTGGTTGCTGGGAATTGAACTGAGGACCTCTGGAAGAACAGTCAGTGCTCTTAACCACTGAGCCATCTCTCCAGCCCTTAATTTTTTCCATTAATTTATCTATTTATTCCCTTTACATCCCAATCACAGCCCCTTCCCCACTGTTTCAATCGTTTTGTCTGCCTCCATGCACTTGTGTGTGAGAGAGACACACAGACACACAGAGCTAGACTGTGTGATGTATATGTGTTTTGCCTGCATATATGCATGGTGCCTGCAGAAGCAGCAGACGGAGTCATATACCCTGGAGTTACTAAGCATGTGGCTGTGAGCTGCCTTGTGGGTGCTGGGAGTCAAACCTGGGTACCCCGGAAGAGCAGTTCTCTTAACTGACGAGCCATCTCTCTAGCCTTGCGTTACTATTTTTATGTGTCCGAGTGTTTTGCCTGCAGAGGTGTGAGGAGGGAGCTGTATCTCCTGGACCGGGGTGACTGTTAACCATGTGCATGCCGAGAAACAAACAAGATCTTTTGCAAGAGCAGCAATTGCTCTTAACCACTGAGCCGTTTCTCCAGCCTCTTAAATATAGAGTTTTGATGTGGTTCAGCTTATAAAAACACAACTACTACTTGAGAACTTTGGACTCATTGAAAAAATACTAACCAGCTTTGCTGGGTTATGGCGGTGCACAAATTAACCTCAGAACTTATAAGAGGCAGGAGGGTAACTGAGTTCAAGTCCACTCGACATATATGAGACCTTGTCTCTAAAGGAATGCCACCACCTCTCTCTTGGATACTTACTGGCTGTGTGGTACAATCTGACCAAGTCACCTTTCAACCCTCCTGCCACCTGCCACAGCTTCCCCACCATGACAGACTGTGTTTCCTACTCTGTGAACCAAAGACAACCAGATCCTCCTCTACATTGTTTCTTGGCAGGATATTTGGTCACAGAGAGAAGAGATATAAACAATACAGAAAATGCTACCGAGAGTTACTGTAAAAAAAAAAAAACAAAAAACAAAAAAAAAAAAAACAAAAGAAAAACAAACAAACAAAAAACCTATACAGTCTGTAGGCCTCCTATGGAAGGGATGTAAAAGCATTTGGAACTGTGAACTAGGGAATCCCTAGAACAGTCTGTAAGTGGGCTTGATGAGCCACTGTGTTAGGAGTTTGGAAGCCCAGGGTGCTAATAGAAATGTGGACATTGAGATGGATCAGTGAGTAAAAACTTGCCATGCAAGCCTGCTCACCTGGGCTGATTCTCTGGACTTCAGGGTAGAAGGTGAGAACCAGCTCCCCACAGTTGTCCCCTGCCTTCAACACGTTTGCTGTGGCAGGAACAGGCACCCACACTCATGCAAATATTACACACACACACACATGCAAATATACCACACACACACTCATGCAAATGTTACACACCACACACACACACATGCAAGTATTACATACATACATACACACTCATGCAAATATTACATACCACACACACACACATGCAAATATTATACCACACACACACTCATGCAAATATTATACCACACACACACTCATGCAAATATTATACCCCCCACACACTCATGCAAATATTATACCCCCCCCACACTCATGCAAATATTATACCACACACACTCATGCAAATATTACACACCACACACACACATGCAAATATTATACACATACACACTCATGCAAATATTACATACCACACACACACACACACACACAGATGATAATGACAATGATAGAAAAGTAAAAGGCTGGAAAGAATGCTTGTTCTTACAAAGGGCACAGATTTGGTTCCCAGCATCCACACACATCAGTTCACATCTGTCTCTAATCCCAGTCCCAAAGGACCTGACACCCTCTTCTGGTCTCTTTGGGCACCAGGCATGCAACTGCTGCACAGACAGACATGCAGGTAAAACCATAACATAAAAATAAATAAAATTTAAAAAAGAAGTGAGGGCAGAAAAGACAGGGCTGGTGAGGCTTCAGAGGGGACAGGCTTTCCTGGGATCTGGGCTGGAGAACACTTGTGTGATAGTCTGGAGAAGAATCTACTTTTTTTCTGTATCCTAAAATTTTGAGTGAGGCTGAATTCAAAGTTGTTTGGTCGAGGCACAATCAGGACCACAGCATCCAGACTGACACAGTTAGTGCTCAGTCAGTGCCCTTAGATTTCAGTGAAATAGGACAGGAGCATATGAAAGCCACACATCCTGGGAGGGAATGGAGGTGGGCGTGGCTAGAGCTCCATGCAGGAGGTGTGTGCTGTATCCTGGGAGGGAATGGAGGTGGGCGTGGCTAGAGCTCCGTGCAGGTGTGTGCTGACAGAGCATCTGTAACTATTACCATGGAAAGTGAAAAATCACACTTTGAACCAAACAATAAGAGCACACATTGCCTGGGTTCTAGGAAGTCTACACATCAGGTTCTTCAGTGACCCACCATCAATCATGACTGCGTCCTTCACATCCATGCATTTAAACATACTGAACTTTACCTCGCTCCACTATGATCTAATAAGATACAAGAAATGATTTCAATTAAAAAAAAAAAAACAAAAAAAAAAAAAACAGAGAGCGGCTTTGACTAAAATGTGACTTACGTCCCCTCCATGCAGTCCTACAGAGGCTGTGGAGAGGAGCTTGTGCATGCTTGTGAAAATTTTCCTTTCTTGAGACAGGGTCCCACGTAACCCAGATTGGCCTTAAACTCACTATGAAGCTAAGTATGACACCGAATGCCTGATCCTCTTCCTCCAGAGCACACTTGGCTTGTTAAATCCATATTGATCTATGGCAGTTTAACTCTGAGGTTTCTTTGTTGATCTTTTCTATGACCTATATATGGTGAGTGTAGATATTGAAATCACATATTGTTGTTGTACTGAAGCCTTCCACTATATGTCCATTTGTGTTTATGAAGTTGGGTGGCTCCAATGTTCAATACAATATGCTCGCAATCACCATCTTCCCGGCGGAGTGCTCCCTTTGTCATGTCTTCTGTCGTTTTAGCTTGAGGAGTGCTGTTTCAGATGCAAGTATAGTTCACGAGTATACTCCTCATGTTGAGACCACTTTCTTCTTAGGTCCTGTTGGTCATGTGCCTCTGCTAATAAGGAGTTAGGGCTTTCAGACGACAGTTGGCTTTTTGCCTTTAAGATTGATTTAATTTTACATTTATTTACCTTGCATTTGCTGCTCTTGCAGAGGACCTGGGCTGTTTCTAGCACCCACATAGCAGCTCCTAACTGGGGGACCGGCTTTAACTCCAGTTCTAGGGCATCAACACCCTCTATTGGTCTTCATGGACACCAGGCATGTGCATGGTACAGACATACAGGCAAATACCCATATAGATAAAATAAAAATGGAAAAAAAATCAGTTAGGATGTAGCTCAATGACAGGACGTTTGCCTGGTACATACAAGGTCCTGGTTTTAATCCCCACCACACAGGCATGCAAGCATGTGCATGTGCACGTGGACAGAGTTTTGGGGGCTGATGGAATGTCTTTTGGAACTAGCTGAATGAAGTAAATGCCATTGAACACTTTAGGTTAGTCAGCTCTTGCCATGTGAATTTCACCTCAATAATAAATTTATCTTATGAGACAGATTTACAGAATCTGCAATGAAAACATATTTAAAATCTCCCTTATTTCCTAGACATTTGTTTCTTGATCCTTCTTTCTATTAAAAGATTTGGCTATTATGAGAAACTGTATGTTGCTTTTACAGAATATATCTTATGCTCTATAAAACTGCATTTGCAAATAGTAATACAACCTTCTGACTCATTTAATTGAGGGAGAATTTCATGGGTTTAAGTTTAAACAACGAAACTTTGCTTGCTTTGATTCTATTTTTTCTTTTCTAGAAAAACAAAACTCTTAAATATTTGCGAATGACTGGAAATAAGATTGAGAATACAGGTGGCATGCTTTTTGCTGCAATGCTGCAGATGAACTCATCCCTGGAGAAACTGGATCTGGGCGACTGTGACCTGGTAAGTCCGTTACAAGGAAAGCCACCTGTGTGGCAGGCATTCTCCCAGAAGGCCACACAGGCCACTGGTCAGGAAGCAGGGCGGATGAGGAGGTTTGTTGTTTGTTTTTGCACAAAAGTCCTGGTATGTAGCCCAAAGTAATTTGAACCCACACTTCTACCTCCATCTTCTGAGCGCTGGGACTGGACACATACACTGCTGCTCTGACAAGACATTTCCCACTGCCCCGGTGGGAAATGAGGTTTCCTGTTCACATAATAATAGAGACAGATTACAGGGACTGCAGAGATGGCCCAGCAGTTAAAAGCATTTACTGCTCTTACAGAGGACCCTGATTTGGTTACCAGCTCCCATGTGGAGGCTCAGAACCATGTGCAACACCAGCAGTACGGCATCTGGCACCCGCTTTTGGCCATGTGAGCACCGCATTCACATAGTGCACAGACATACTTGTACCCAAGATGCTTATACACATAAAATCAAAAGGTTCTAATAAACAATATTAGATAGCTAGTATAATAAAGACATTTCAAAGTTCACAATTCATCTGAACTTGTGCTCGACTTCACAAATAAAGATCACACTCGTTTACATAAAACAAACACTGCCTCAGCAGGACTGATATAAATTCCTTTGATAGAAGTTATTTCAGCGAGTACGCTGCACCATGAAAGTTGTGATGATTCTAGAAGCTGCTGGGAGCCTCCAACCCACCAGAGGAGAGCTGCAATTGTTTTGCATGTTTTCAAACTCTAAATCTCACTTTCTTGATCACGCTTTCAAGTCTTGAGACCTTTAAATCTGTTGTACAACCCCAGATTAATCAAATCTATAGGACGCAAAAATCTGCAGTGGTTTGGAAGGATTTGTTAAAAAGGAAGTTGTAGCTGTTACAGCTCTGGGAGGTTTGAGTCAAGTGTATTGCTTGTTAACAGCAATCACTTGTAAGCCATTTAGAGATTGCAACAGGAAATCTGAGACCGTCTCTGCCCTCGAGGCCTAGTAGTTTATTTGGGGGAAATGTCAATCAACAGAGAAAAGTGCTTTAAAGAAAACTGGTTACTCTGATGTTGGGGAGGAAGTGATAATTAGGCTTCAGGAAGCCTGGAGGTACCAGTCTGGACAATTTAGCAATACCTTGTCTAAAAATAAAAGGAAAATTAAAACCGGCTAGAGATACAGCGGAGTGCGAGTCCATGCCTAGTATACCCAAGGGTGCAATCCTCAGTACAGCAAAAAGTAAAACCACAACTAGCAGGAGGTAAATGTCTTCCACGGCAAGCTATAGCAAGCCACAGGGAGGAGACTGTGAGCACAATTAGAGTGACCAAGAGCAGGAGTTCACAGCAAGGCTATGTGGACAGATCTCTGGGCAGAATCTGATACAAATGCAAATTATGCAAATCATGAAAAGACTTAAAGCTGTGGATCTGATCAATGCCTTTAAAGGATCGCGTTTATAGGAAGTGGAGGGCAGCAAGCAGAAGCCAACAGGCCACTGGGATAGCTGCTGCTGGCATCCGGGTTTGAGATGAGGCGGCCTTAGGCAGGAGTAGCAGCCACAAAAACAGTAGAACTAATTGGAGAGACCTTTTTGGAGGCAGAAAGTGTTCAAACGTAATGAGCAACTGGATGAGAAGCTGCAAGAGAAAGGCATTTACTGGTGTAACAAGCTGTGTGTATTCGGTGGTGTCCACCACAAAGATGAGGGAGGACAGGCTCTCCAATCAGATGTCAGGAGAGACCTGAACAAGCTGTGGAAAATGTATTTAATAACCTCAGTAGCACACACTGCTCGTCTCTGAGGGGAAATGGAAGAGTGAATTTGGGGGAGATGAGAGGCAGAGGGAAACCGGGAGGGGAGGAGAGGGGAAACCGCAGTCGGTATGTATTGTATGAGAGAAGAACAAAACCGAATAGAAAAGACCGATTGCACAAGGATGTAAGTATGTGAGACGGCCAGAATCCATGGGCCTGCCTGTTCACTTGGGAAAGCCTAAAGGACTCAGGAGCAAGCCCAGAGTCACAGCTAGGAAACACCCTTTGAAATCTTTGAAATGTTTAAAAAAAAAAAAAAAACCCTATGCAGATTCATAGTAACAGCTCACGTCTGAGATGTTTTAACTTTTGTACAATTTTATCAGAACTCAGTTAATTATCTTGAAATTGTAATGTCAGATTAATACAATGTCAACTCCCTTAATGGATTTACCTGTTTGTAGGGACTGCAAAGTGTGATAGCATTTTCTACAGTACTAACTCAAAACCAAGCAATCAAGGGAATAAACCTGAACCGGCCTATACTATACGGAGAACAGGTCTGTATTCGATGTCCACGGCACTAAAACTAAGGCCCTATTGGAGTTTATGGTGCAGGGATACATTGCATTCTTAGAATTATCCTAATTTTATAAAACCGCAGCTTGTTAAGTGAAAAGTATAACTATGTTACTTCTTGGGGGCTTCCATGTTTAACAGATATTACTTAAACGCAAGTTTATGAAACTCGGGTTCTATGTAAACCTATGTGAAGACAGACAAAAGCTTAAAGTTCCATACACTGTGGTATAAGCCTGATACTAGCTGTTTTAATCATATGTTTATATTGATTTGGCTGAATCATTACATCTTTGCATGCATAGCAGTTTGGCAAGTTTGAACTCAATCCCTTCTATAGATTAAGGTTCTTGCTGGAGGCAGATAAAAATGTGGCTGCTTTTTCACATTCTCTTGTGGGGGATTCTTCTTAAAAAATAAACTTATGTTGGCAAAATGGCTTAGTGTTAATAAAGTTCCTGCTGCCAAGTTCCTGATGACCTGAGTTAAATTTCTGGGTCCACAAGGTGAAAGAATAGAACCAATTTCTGTATGCTATCCTCTGACCACCATGTATGCATTGTGGCATGTGATTAACCACAAATACCCGATTCCCAGCTACACACATACATACATATACCACATGCATACATACATATATACATACATACAAACTCATTCTATTACAGGCCTAAACATGAAAAGAAAGAAAAGTCTAGGGTATCTAGTTTGAACAATGAACTTACAGGCTCACTGTTGAAATAAATTTTAAGTTCTCTTAAAGTTCAAAGTACTATCCATAATTTGAAAGTATCTGCCCCAGTGTTTTTCCATCATGTAACTGAGAAGTAACCATATTTTAAAATGCTATTTTCATTTGGAAGTGCAAATTTTTTTTGCATGTACACAACTCTTTTTTTGAAGAACTATTATTGTCGTTATAAACCAAGTTATCTTCTTTTTAAATGTCACTTAGTTACTGAGTTTTACAAGTTCCTGCTGTTTCTAAGAAAGTCCGTTTTTCATCTGTACATACCCAAACGCAGTGGTACAGTGGCTGAGGCAGGCTGGCGAGACCAGTCCACTTTCTTGTTCCACAGACATGATTTGGGGCAGTGATAATGGTTTGAGCGCGCGCTTGTGAGGGTGTGTGCAGAGAGCAGAGGAGGCAGTCAGAGGTCATAACTCTCTGCATTACTGCCTTCCGACAGGGCCTCTCACTGAATATAACGTTCACTGTATGAAGATAACTGGGCATGAGCTCCAGGAATGTGTGGAGATGGACAGTGGGAATTTGAACTCAGGTTCTCACTACTCAGTGCCCTCTCCAGCCCTCGCCTAAGAGTTTTAACACAGAATTTCTAAGAAGCTAATTTGAGGCCAAATGTGCCCGTAACACCTGCCCTCTGGTGGCTGGGGCAACTGAGTTAAGATTGAAGCCTGCCTGAGCTATACAATGAGGCCCTGTACCAACTAATAAAATGTATGCTTTAAATTGGACATGTACTGCTTCAAAATCAGAAACAAAAATTTTATCTATTTTTAGGAAGAGTCTACTGTCCACATTGGCCACATGTTGAAACAAAATCACGTCCTCGTTGAACTGCATATGTGCAAACATGGTATGAAAAATTGCGGCATACAGCAGTTGTGCAATGCACTGTATTTGAACAGTACCCTACGCTACCTTGATGTCAGCTGGTAAGTGATAATTTACATGATCACCCAGAGATTGTCTTGAAGATAGTATACATAAATATTGACAGTATGTAAGACATGTTTGTTAGGCATTATTTTCAGTAAATGAAACCTTTAACTGTTGTTAAGCTTTTACCTGTAGGATCTATTAGGTTAGCTTACACTGTAATATATCTGTGATAACTTGGTTGCCAGCCAGATAGGAACACTATTTTATGGTGAATTCTTATCCCTAGAAGTTGAGCAAACTAAAATAGAGAGTTCACTAAATGTTTTCAAATACCTTATGAATGTAAGAATAACATTTTGTGTTTTTAAAATACTGCTAAATATGCTTCCTCCCCAGCAATAAAATAACTCGTGATGGAATGGTGTTTTTGGCTGATGTTCTAAAAAGCAATACTACTCTGGAAGTACTAGATCTTTCTTTTAACAGAATAGAAAATGCAGGTGCAAAGTACCTCAGTGAAACTCTCACTTCCCACAACAGGAGTCTTAAAGCGTTAGTATGATCTTTTTATATCCAATCAAAATAAGTATAAAATTCTAAGTTGTATCTTTTAAAAGTTGGGGTGAATCTAATAGGCTACTTGTGTGTTCAAGTTCATAGAAAAATCTTTATTTCTCTTTTTATTTATGCATGTGTATTTACTTGCTTGTTCGTACATGCACTGAATCCAGAAGAGGCTATCAGATCTCCTTGAGTTAAAGATGGTTGTTAGCTGCCTCAGTGGGTTCTGTGAACAGAACTTGGGTCCTCTGCAAGAGTTGCAACTACTCTTAACTGCTGAGTCATCTCTCCAACACCCAAAACGGACTTTCCCCAATTCTTAACAAGAAATTCATAAGCACTTAACATAATACTTGTATTTGTAATCTACTCAAATATTTATCAAATGAAGTCCCGAGTTCAGCTCCCAGAAACCACATAGTGGCTCACAACTATCTGTTAATAGGATCCAGTGCCCTCTTCTGGTGTGTATCCATACATGCAAAGCACCCAAATACATAAATAAACCTTGTTTTTTGTTTGTTTTTAAGATAGGGCTTCTTCTCTGGGTAACCCCAACTGTCCTGTAAGACACTTTATAAACCAGGTTGTCTGTATGTGTGTGTGGGGGAGGGAAAGGAGAGAAAGGAAGAGAGAGGGAGGGAGAGGAGAGGAGAGGAGAGGAGAGGAGAGGAGAGAGAGAGAGAGAGAGAGAGAGAGAGAGAGAGAGAGAGAGAGAGAGAGAGAGAGAGAGGTGCTATTTCAAAATGTACTTATAAAGGTACCTTTTCTAGGTACATGACACATTCAATAAGAAAACAGGTTCCTTGAATTACAGAATAAAGCCAATATTTGGATTACCATATTAAAACATGTTAGTAAAATGAATTCAATAAATGTTGATGCTGGGCTGGAGAGATGGCTCAGTGGTTAAGAGCAATGGTTGCTCTTCTAGAGGTTCTGAGTTCAATTCCCAGAAATCACATGGTGGCTCACAACCATCTGTAATGGGATCTGATTCCCTCTTCTGACTTGAATTAAGACAGAATGCCCATATACATAAAATTCATATATAAATACTGAAAAAAAGTGTTGATGCTGACTTAATCATTCTTTGTGGGACTTCAGAATTCCATTATTGTTTTCCTACAGATTGTCTGTAGTCAGCAACAAGATAGAGGGAGAAGGGCTTGTTGCACTTTCCCAATCAATGAAAACAAACTTGGTATTGTCCAATATCTACATTTGGGGAAACAAATTTGATGAGGATACCTGTGTGGTGAGTAATTTCAGTTCCTCCCTTTGTTGGCTCTTCTCAGATACCTGTAAGGTAATTTGATAGATGCTTTCAAAGAATGGAGTCACACTATACTATGGGCAGTTTCTAATTTAAACCCACAAGTAGTAGCCCCCAAGAAAGATCAGATGCCTTACACAAGTATTAAGGATCACTGAGCCACACAAATGTCCAATTCCTCCAATGAAAATTACAACTGAGATGATGTAAAGTTCCTAATGTGTCAAGTTGAGGAATCAGAGACACTGTACTAGCTGTGTAAGACTTAGGTGTGTGTGTGTATGGAAATTCTGAGTCCTTCATACTTTATACATGTGGAAACATCCTTGTGTCTCTGGACTGTGGCAGATGATCCTTTAGATTTGTGGTTCAACTTGGTTTTCAAGTATTTTATTGAGAATTTTTGCATGTTGATAAGGGAAGATGATTTGTTCTGTTATTTATTAGGCTTTAGAGTAATTGTGTCCTCATAAAAAGAATTAGGCATGGTGGGACAGCTGGAACGGTGGCATTAGTTCTTTTAAGTCTGGGAGAATTCATGCTAAATCCATCTGGCCCTGGGCTTTTTTGAATTGGAAGATATTTTTTAAATTGATTGATTTATGTATTTTCTGTATATGGTTTTGTCTGCATGTATACACCACAAGAGGGCGCTGGATACTGTGGGACTACAGTTATGCCTGGTTGCAAGCTGTCATGTAGATGCTGGGAACTGAACTCAAGACTTGGAGTAGCCAGTACTCTTAAGAGTAACCACCGCTCCAGATTCTACCTGGGAGACTTTAATTACTGCTTCTATCTTACTAGAAATCTGATTAAGTTGCCTTTCTGATCTTAACTTTGGTAGGCAGGGTGTGTGTTCGCCTGAGTGTATTTTGTGTAGTAAAGTTCCTAATGTGTCAAACCGAGGAATCAGAGACATTGTACTAGCTGTTTAACATTAGGGGTGTATGTGTGTGTGTGTGTGTGTGTGTGTGTGTGTGCAACACTTCTTTTAAATGCTCCAATTTGGTGCAGCACAGATTTTTTAAGTATGTTCTTATGAGTCTCTGGATTTACTTAGTGTCTGTTGGTCTCCTTTTTGTCTTTAATTTTATTAATTTGGATTTTCTGCCCACCATTTAGTTAATTTGGATAAGGGTTTGTCTATCTTGTTTTCTTAAAGAACCAATTCTGTTTCATTGAGCCTTTGTATTGGTTATTGTCTGTATTTAATTAGTTTCAATCTGGAGTTTGATTATTTCCTGCTATCTAGTCCTTCTGAATGTTTTGGTGTTTTTTTGTTTGTTTTTTTTTTTTTTTGGGGGGGGGGTGTCCTAGAGATTTAAGGTGTGCCATTAAGTTACAAGTAGGAGGTCTCTCTGATCTCTGATGTAGACATTTAGTGCTGTGTACCTGCCTCTTTGAACAGTCTTCATTGTTTCACAGGGCTTGTTGTGTTTTCAATTTCATTCAATTCCAAAAAAGTTTTAAATTTCCTTTTTGACTTCTGTCTTGACCTGTTTTATTTGTAGCAAGTTATTCAATTTCCAAGAGTTTGCAAACTGTCTGTTTTAATCTGTGGTGTTCGGATAGGATGCGGGATGCTACTTCAAACTTTCTTGTATTGGTTGAGACCTGCTTTGTGTCTGAGCATGTGGTCAACTTTGGAGAAAGTTCCATGAGCTGCCGATAACCATACTAGAGACAGGGCGCATAGAGACATAAAGCTTCCATTTGAAAAGAGAAGAAAAACAGGACTGATTGAAAATAGAATATATGCTTCCCTACAGAAGTACCCTTAGCTCTCGAGAGACTCCACACAGCACAGGCTGTGCACAGACTCTGGAATCAGAGATATATTGGAAAGCTACAACAGAAAATAAGCCAAAACTTGGAAGTCTGTTCACCTTGAAATTTCTGCCTGTTTTTCCCCTCTAAAGTGGCAACTTTATTTTATTTTAATTTTATTTATTTATTATATGTAAGTATTACTGAGGATTAACTCAGATTCACAAAAGGATTTACATATGAAAAACATGCCTTAGAACTTAAAAATTGGTTTTATAATATTATGCCTTCATCATGTATAAATAAATAATAATTTACCTAAAATATCCGGAATAATACTGAAACTCAGCAATGGTATTAAGATTACTTTATTTTACCTACAAAGTAAGTTAAATTGAATATTTGTTTGAACAACCACTGTAAACTGAATAGATTATTCTGAATGACTTTTTTTTCTAAAACTCTTAGGCATATTCAAATTTGATAAAGAGTGGCCGACTTAAGCTGGATGATACAGACGTAGAGCCGTATGAGGTGGACAAGCACATCTACCTTTCCGAGGTCTCCAATGGCCTTAAGAGGCATTATTACTGGACACCAACTTACGGAGATACTTACATGCCATCATCATCCGCAGGCTTTGCTCTTGTTCCTGTGGGTGAACATCTATAAGAAACAAGCTTGAAAACAGTTTTCACACATTTGTCTCAACACTTTTAGAGACTAATATTTTGTAAACTATTTTTCCTTTTGTAAATTTAGAACAAGTTATTTTTTATCAAATTATAAAAGTTTGTGTACTTGCCTCTTGTTGAGAAAAAACCTGATTCTTAACATAGAGACTAAAATATCACCCCTGAAGCAAACCACAGAACTATAGTAATTCTTCTCGTAATGAAAACAAATACAAAATCAAAATCAGTAAAGTCATGACAGACATCTTAACCAAATGTTATGGCAGATTTGCTTTGTAGCTGACAAATTTCCAGTGATTTTGAGAGAAGCTCAGAAGTCAAAAAGTATTTCACATAGATGTTTAGGCATTACAGACAGGTGCTAATAATTTCACCAAAACAAAAAAATAAAGCTTCCCTGCATAGACAATAACTGTCCTGAGTTTATATATCCTTTCTGCGTCTGGCTCTTCTTCATCTGGTATTAGTGAACGTCTCTCCTGCTATTCAGCATAGCTGGAGTCTGCTTTTCATTGCCTTGAGGCAGCATTCCATTCTGTGCTGGGTAAGAATCTACAGGATTCTGGAAGATGTCCTTTCAGGATTACACATCCAAGCCCTTTAGCTTCTCTCGGGTCTCAGTCTACTCCTGTGTGCTCCAGGAGGGCCCAAATGCTCCTTTCTTCCCAGAGGGCAGCTCATCCTGATGAGGAAGTGGGAGGAGGGGAACAGTAGTCATCGCTGCTAGAACTACAACCTTTTTACAGTTCCTATGAAATGAGGGTGATGTCCTCAGGAAGCTGCAATATGCCTCAAAATCAAGTGGTGCCTTTGCGGTATATACCCAAAGGACTCTATATCCTACCACAGAGACATTTACTCAGCCGCGTACACTGTTGCTCTATTCGTAACAGGCAGGAACCGGAAAGAGCCTAGATGTCCATCAATGGACGGACACTGAAAATATTGTATAGCTCTTAAACAAAACTATGGAATTCTCATGAGCTAGAAAAAAACATCCCGAGTAAATTTAGACTTCCAAAAGACCAATGTGGTATGTTTTACATGTCATGACTGCTATTCTCAACAACTTGACTACATCTGGAATTAACCAAAGCTCACTACATCTGGAATTACCTAAAAACCCCATGAGGGTTTTTTTTCTTGATTAGATCACTGAAATCAGAAGACCCACCTTAAATCTGAGTCATACCAAGTGGCAGGTCATATAGAAGATGAGGAAGAAAGTGCTTTTGCTTTTTGCCTGCTAGCCCTCATTCTTGCTGGCAACTTCATTACTTTACTGGTATTACAACCTACTTTTTTTGGGATTCCATATAAGCCACTCAAATATCTCTCTCTCTCTCTCTCTCTCTCTCTCTCACTCTCTCACTCACACACACACACAAAATCATCTGTCACTTGTTTTTCTGGAGAAGCCTGAATGACATACTATATGGATGTTAGCTTTAAAGTCTTTGATATATATACTACAATCCACAGAACCAGAGGTTTGGTACCTAGTAGGGGACAAGTGGGGGAGGAGAGGGTCTAAGGAAAGGGGAAGAGAACATGATATTAAGAGAGGGGGAGCAGAACATGACTGAAGTAGAGGGCTAAATGGGAAAGGGTGAGGAAGAGAGAGCAAGAAGGGAACATGGTGAAGGACAACCAACACTGGAGCCATGTGGAAACCCACCACTGTGGAAGCTTCTACATATACATATGTGAAGGAAATCTAGATGCACTCCCCCAATGTGGGGGAGACAATGCTCCAGCTAGACATCTTCCACTGCCAAGGGAAACCTCCAGCACCTGGAATGAGTCACATCTAATTCAGCCTTGTCCAAAGGGCCCCACGGAAACCCCCGAACAGTTGAAGCTATTGCCAAGACTGATTGCTCTCCACAAACCGATGGTAATACCCTATTAGTGAAGACATGAAACACAAAGAAGTCTAACACAAAGAAGTCTAGCTGGTGTCTAACTAGAGGCTTTAAGGTACCTGCACACTACTTGAGGAGAAAGGTGACCACAAACACAGCTACAAAACCTTTGATCTCAACTAGTGGCCTTCCTGCGCGGTATGGTAATGCAATAGTGGCACAGTGTGAGGAGAAACCACTCTGACTGAATTTAAGGCAGCTCTCATCCTCTGGGCTGCAACCTCTTTGGGGGCTTCACAAATGACACTTTCGAGAGGGGGCCGAAGTCCATTAAAAAACACAGATTATAATTCATAACAATAGCAAAATTAAATGAAGTAGTAAAATAATTTTATAGTTGAGGGTCACCACAATGTGATAAACTGTATAAAAGATCACAGCATTAGAAAAGTTGTGAACCACTGATTTAAGACCCACTTCCTAAGATGGAATTTATGCCTGATGCTACTTCAGTGGCTAAGAATTTGATACCAAGACAGGCCATGGGCCTAAGGTCAACCCAAATATTATGGTTCTGTTAAAGAAACAGCAATAAAATGATTCCTAATAACATTCTACTACCACCACAAATCAGTGTATCACTCAGCCATCATCAGAGATGCTTCTTCTTGAAGAATTTGAAACATAGACCCACCCCTGGACAGGGTGAAGACAATGAGACGGAGCACAATCCTAAATGCGATGTCTTCATCAGACCTTCCTATCTTAATAGGAAGCCATGTAAAAGAGGACAGAAAGATTGTAAGAGCCAGAGGGGATGGGGGACTCTCCAGATACAACAGGACTGAGGTACATAAGGAAGAATTCACACAGAGAGCCTGCATAAGTTAGAGTCAGACAGGGTCCCAGTGCTGAGAGGGAAGTAGATATGGGCTCCCACCCCTAACCAAGAAGCTGTCTGCTACCAACATCTACCTGTTAGGAAAAGCTGGTTTCTCCACTGGAGGACATCTGGATACATTAGCCATACTTCAGGATAGGCCTCATGCCCTACGACCAACACAGAAAGGACTCAATGGTATTTTTGTAGACTATTTCTCTTAAATTGCTTTTTTGGGTATTTTCTGTCTTACTAGTCTTTTGCTATATATTTTGGTTTCACTTTGTGTGTGGGTTTTTTGTTTTGTTTTGTTTTTTGTTTGTTTGCTTGATTGTTTTCTAAAGAGAGAAAGGGCCTAGAGTTGGGTATAGGTGGGGGAGGTATAGAGGATCTGAAAGGAGTTGCGGGAGGGGAAAAGCATAACCAGAATACAATGTATGGAAAAACATGTAAAACCCCTGACAATGCTGAGCTCCACATGCTCATTTTCACACTGGTGTATGAAAGTGTGTCACTGTGTCTTTGTGTTTATTGGTCTGAGATGTGATCCTTGCTTAAAACACCAGCTTTCTCCAGTACCCTTGACTTTCCTCATTGACTTCCAGGCCAATTCCAAAGGATCTTTTCTTTTACATCTTACTAACTCAGATTCTGGAGAATATGACCAGCAGTCTGCCTAAGAACTGCTTCTCTTCCTTAGCTAAGGTCACTGGTCTGGAATCACGTTACAGACCTGGGTGTCTGATGTCTGTCCTTCAGTAGTCAGCTATGGTAGGATGTGACCACGTGGGCTATAAATGTGGCCTAGCTAAGTCACACTGTGCAAGGACTACTTCAGGAAGTCAGCATGGCTGCTGGGTTAGACATTTCTGACTATTACTTCATTCTCATGAGATACTTTGTGCATGCTGCCTAGCGTCTCTTCACCCAGCCAGTGGAACTTTATTTGTCTACCCAGGTGAACAATGGCCCTTTCTCTCTGCACCCACTACTCCTGGAAGGCATTATGTTTATATGATAAATCCTTAAACATGGCAAATCTTGTGTTCATAAGCGGGGCAGGGGTTGAAGAAGGCAAAAGAAGACTACATCATCGTCTCCAGGGATTAATGCAAAGAGTGGTGGTACATAGCTGTAATCCCAGGACAGAGGAGTCTGAGGCAGCAAGATTACTGTGAATTCCACGCTAATCTGGGCTCTTTAATAAAATCAGTCTCAACATAGTGGTGCATCAAGACAAAAAGAAACAGAAACCAATGTCCCAATATCTCAATCTTATTGTTATTCAAAATAGTTAGTGAAAACACAGACTTAATTTTTATTTGGTTGTATTTATAACCAAATAACATTAAAAATCTCTAGGTACAGCTCTCAATGTTTGGTCCGTGCAGAAATCAGCTGTAAGGCTTCTCTATCACATGTCTCCCCCAGCACATCTGACTCAGTAAACTGAAGTGGGTATGGAGATTCTCAAACTCCCATCTGACAGGAGTAAAGGCATTAGTCTAGGGTATTTTAAACATTAGAGAGTTAACTACCTATTTAACTGCTTTGATATGTGCCATTTCTGTAGGATTAAGATATACAATAACGATACGTTTGCAATGAATTAACAGACCTTCAATCTTGAAAAAGCTTCTAAAATGGTCCACTGAAATGATCCTATGGAATTAAACATGAATACTATTTAACAGCAAAATTTAGTTAATGTATAATCTACAATTCCCTTTTTAAAAACTTTAAAGGCTAACTCTATAGTAAAATAATACAAATATAAAACAAAATTAGAAAATACATAAGGTATTCAGCATTTTAAAGAGTTTGAAAACCTTCTATAATACTTAAATAATTAAGAATCTTTGCCAAGACACTGCACCATAACAAAATAAAGAACTTACCTCAATGAATCTGTGTTCGAACAAGTCCCAGACACTCCTAAGTGCATGCACATTAGAACAAGTGACAGCATAATATTTAAAGAATGGTGACATTCAGTCTCTGAGCTTTCTTCACAGATAATTCTGGAAGAGCAAATGACTAAACCAGTATCAACTTAAAATCATTTCAGAGATACATGTAATATAAATTAAAAACCAATCTGACTGATTCTACTTACATGAAATAACGCTGAAAGTAATAACTTAGGAGTTTTCAAATGCTAGTTACCAAGTTAGGTGCTGTGTTGTCAGGTGTTGTGTTATGAGGTGCTGTGTTGTCAGGTGTTGTGTACACGCCTGGAGGATGTGGAGTACGAAGCCACTTTAGGTTACACAGAAGTCCCAGGCAGGTCAGGGCTATGAGGCGAGACCACCACAAAGACTGTCACTCCATTTGAAGAAACTGGGCAGTTTTCGTCCTCATATAGCACAGATATCATTGTAGCAGCTTTTGGAATTTTTTAAAAATCTTCTTACCTTAACTTTCCAGAACGTTGTGATTACAGGTATGTGCATACCCAACTAACTACAGCACTTAAAATGTTCGTTATAAGCTGGGATTAATGAAGCTGTGATTTAAGCAGAACCTCTTCACTTCCACAAACTTGGTAAAAAGGGCTGAGTCTTAATTTAGTCAGTTTTGTTATATTCCAGTAAAATTTTATTGATCTTTAGCCAGAAAAGATTAGCTGAACATTTTATACCTTACAAATTTTATTCAAACTCAGTATGTTTATTTAATATATACACAGATTTCTTAGCTAAATAATAAAATAAGTTTATTATACAAAGGAATTCCATACTCTCTCACTGGGCGTGATTTCCTGTGAAAATGCTACAGCTCTTAGAGACGTGAAGAACCTGCAGATTTTAAGAGCTGACTGTGCCATTATGTCTTCTGAGTTCTATGACCTGGACTCAAACAGGGAGAATGATTGAAGAATTCGGTATCACTGAACACTGGGAGTCTGTTTCAGTGCAGTTTAAATCCTGAAAACCACTGATACCTAACTCACGGATGGCAGAGAAGAGAAACAGTTACCATGACTCATCAGGAACAGGAGCTGACCAGGAAACCGTAACTTACAATGCAAAGTGGAATCAATTCATATGCACAACAGTGAGGGGAAAGAGGGAGCAGGCATGGAGATGGGGTGACTGAGCTCTCTAAACCCAGCAGGAATGGAAAGGACCACCCTAAAGCTACAGCCAACAACCAAAAGTTGCAGTTTGATTTATAAAACTGAAAAACCCATGTTTATAGAAAACTCAAATATAAAATGGTAAACAAACTGATAATCCAAAAGTATAGCTTATAACTGAAGTGAAGATATTAATTCTATTTGTGTGTATGTGTGTTGCTTTAGGCATGCAACTCAGGTTTCTTGATTTTTCTAAGTAATATATCAAATTTAGAAGCCAAGTGATTTCTAGTATGTATTTTATATCTAGAAAATTCTTTTTAGAACATTTATTTTAAAAAGTGCATAACTGATACAAGATAGGTTTATCAAAAATTTTCAAAACTTGTTATATATTCACTTCCAATAATCTACAAATCTAATAAAATATAAAATGAATCAAATTCCAAAACTGTCTTCTGACTACTTAAAAACACCAAATATCTATTTAAAAAAATATAGTTTCAACTCAAACAAAAATTGATCTGAGTACTGGTTTTCTCCAGAATACTGAATTCACTCTAAATAAACAAAAATTTACACACATTTTCTGGGTTTTAAGAGAAATACTTCGTTTGGCTTCATTAGAAAAGTTACCTCTAAAGGAATATATTAATAAATAGCACAATCCTTCCTTAGTATCTAAAGTTTCAGACATGAACATGAACTCGACTCCCTCACAGTTCCCACACTGGCCCACAGGGCTCACAAACAGAACGCTCTGAAGCTGATATCACTGTGGACTTTAACAGCGAGGAGAGAACAGAAACCCACAGGTCAGACTCTACCTAAGGAACAAACAAATCTACAATGCAAAGTAAAGATGGAATTAAGGCAGCTTTAACAGTGTCTAAAACTTACCCACCCAAACAGTGCTACCGTGGTGGAAGTCCCTCCTTGACAGGCTGGTTGTTTACAATAAAAGTCAAAAACCAAAAGGAGCACTGACAGATGCAGCTCGGTGCTGACTTCTGTGAATAAATAGTAATGCTCACACAGCTCAAATGAGTGGGGTTAATATGAATGTGCACCTTACCAGACAGGTTTACGTTCTCTGCCAAGGATGCCTTAGCAATTCCATGTCCTCAAAGTCAATAAAGTTGTTGTAAAAAAATCAACTGTGGTTCTGAATATCCATTCACAGTTGACCTCAGCAGTGAGTCTGATGTAGGAGACTGACTATCCGTGACTGGCAGAAGCATATGGGGGTCCTCAGTCCCAAGTGGAAGCGCTAAGGGTAGAGTCATATCGGAAGGCTTCACATCTAGCGTTTCTGACAAAGGACTTCTCTGTATGGAGTCTGGTTCGCTTACAGCATGGTCATCTACACTGCAATCTGCATTTTTATCTGTACCTGAAACAGAAGCGAAAGTGTGCTGCCTTTAACAGTGCAGAACCAAACAGCTGAGGTACACTAATCCACTTACAGGTCTGAGAAACTACTCAGACTCCATGCCAACATGCAACCCGTCTCTCTCTCCCCAGTGTGCCTGATGAAGTTTGTACTGATGCGACCGCATGCACCAAGACAGGGCAAGAACAAAGCACTATATAAGGAAGTCCACAGACTCCAAACCCGGGTGAACCTTCTCATCTGCCTCACCGCACCCTCCGCCCGCGGCACCCGTTCCTCAGTCTGGCTTGACTGAGTGGTACCACTCAGCTAGGCTGTGAGGTCCCTGATGGTGAATGCTGAGTTAAACACAGAGGGAAACACAGCAAATAAATCTTTGTACCCTGAGCATTTAATGAGGAAAGTGCAATAGCCAGTGGCTTATCCGCTATCTACCACACTGATTAGACTCGCACTTCAGGCTGGAACATGTTGCTGCCACCCCAAAATGCTGACTTGACTTCAGCAGCCTCATTAGATAGCTAACAGTGCATGCTTTGCTACATTAAGATGCAACTCTCTGTAGTCTGCAGTTTAACCAGTCAAGAAATAACCTGAGCTGCATGTCTTGGTGACTCATCAAAATGTCCTCTGCTTACAATGACCCCACCCAGCACTTCTCCACCCACTGAACTCTTCTCTCTTCAATTTCTGTAAAACTAAGTCTTTTTTTCTCTGGCAGCCCTCTTCCTTTTTAGATACGGTCATTATGGAACCCAAGTTGGCTTTGAACTTGCAACCAGTCTGCTTTCCCTCAGCATCCTGAGCGCAGGACTATGGGCATATGCTGCCACGCCCAGGTTAACTTAAGACCATTCTAATGCTGCAGAAAGATCTTCTTTAGCACTTCTGTATTTACAATGTTCTACGCTTTCGTTAGATCTCCAGGTTTTAAGCTCTTAGAGAACCAAGACTATACCCTGTCCAACTCTCTATGCCCTGCAGCTATGTGTATCCCATGGGTAGTAAGTAAATGGACTGTTGACAAGCTCACTGAGTTTTCAGTTAAACTTATGATCATACACATGGAAAATGAAGTTTTATCTATGTTTGGTGCTGGATACTGTAGCTGGAGCCTCACTTGTGCTGGGTGAGCATTCTGTCACACCCACTGATACCCGTCATCACACCTGTGATACCTTTCATTGGTCAATACAGTAAATCAAGCATCTATTTTAAGCAACAAGCCTAAAAGTTTGTAGTCTAGCTTCCTGTACTGACGTTTTTTGAGCTACCAAGGTCCTATTTCCTTCACATTTTGATGGTCATGAGAGCTCTTTTCTTCCTAACTACAGGAGTCATCCTCAATCACCCAGTCTGCATTATGAACAATAACGATAGTGCTTGCTTCAATTTCTTTCATTTTTGAAACTACTCGAAAGTTATGCTTTTTGTTTTTAGTTTGTTGGTTTGTTTGCTTGAGACAGGGATTACTTATGTAGCCCACCTTGAACAGCAATTGTCTTTCTTGTCTAAGTTACAGAATTACAGATGTGTGATATGTGCCACCATGCTTTATGGCAAATCAGATAAAGGAGGGAATAGTTAAGGTGTTTTATTATTATTATTTTATATGTATGAGTGTTTACTGCATGTGCGCCTGGTGCCCAGGGGCCGGGAGAGAACACGGGAAGCCCTGGGATTGGAGCTACAGACAGCTGTGAGTTGCTGTGTAGGTGCTGGGACTCTAACCCAGGTCCTCTGAAAGGGCAGCTAGTGCTCTTAAATGCTAAGCCATCCTTCCAGCACCTGAATATTTTAAATTTATTTTATTTTTATTTTTTTATGAAGTTCAATATTTCAAAAACAGTGCAAAAAGGAATCTTTTGTAAATTATAAAGCTACTTTTTTTATCTGTATATATCTACGTTTTTGTTACTGTTTTCTAAAATTATTTTGTTTTATTCATTTATTGGCTTGTTTGTTTATTTGTGTGAGTGTGTCTGTGTGTTTATGTGTGTCAGAGGACAACTCTCAGGAACTGTTCTCTTCTGGTACCTGTGAGATCTGGAGATAGAATTTAGGATGTCAGGCCTGAGCCCTGTTTTGTTAGGGATTATTTTGGTTTGTTTTTTGAGACAGGGCTTCACCATGTGGCTCAAGCTTGCCTGCAACTAGCTCTGTGGCCAGGCTGAGATCTGTGTGCAGCAGCTCCCTAAGTACTGAGATTATAAGCATGTTCCACTAGAGCTCCCTATACGTACTTTTAAATACACATCTACTTTACACTGTTGAAACGTGGACCTAATTTACTCAACAAGCTGAGGACCAGCACCAACAGAGGAGTGAATGTTTCAGCACGCACTCTTACCAGAGTGGACCTTTGTTTTATGCTTCTTTAAGTTTTTAATGTCTGTGTAAGAATTTCCACACAATTCACAGATAAATGGTCGTTCTCCTGAAAAATAAGGTAAAAACTTAGTATTTAAAAAATTGCTAGCTGACACAAAACTACCAAATGTTGATAAAAATAAAGCAAACGTTCTTTTAATCACGGAGCTATGGCTGTGAGATGAGAGGCCCTGCACACGTGGGTGTGCTTCACTTTGTAAGAAGCAGAATCCAATTTGGGGTCAAATTAAGGACTTTCATTATCTGCAACTCTCAAAAAGAATCTACTCTTATACCTCACAAAAGAGGAAGTTTAAGAAACACAGATGATATTCTACAATATAATTATTTTCAAGTAGGTACTGTTCAGGCTGGGACCCTAACTCAGTGGTAGATTGCGTGCTCGCATCAGTAAAGCTGAGTTTGCTCCCCAGCACTATGGGGATGAGGTGGTGAAATGTGTTACCCCAAAATCCAAGAAACATAAGGATACAGGAGCTGCAAATGAGTTTCCAAGCCCCTTCTAGTATTCATATCAAATGTGAACAGTGTATTTTAAAAGTAGTTTTCCTTTCAATTTAATGTTCAACATTTTCTTCACACTATTTACATATTACATGTTATAACAAATATGTTGATAACAAAATCCATTCTTAAGACTTTCATATAAGAACGCTACTTTATAATTCTGTTGGTTCCTTGTTTGATATATCTACTCAATTTAATGCAAAAGTTTTCATTTGAAATGATGGGTATCTGGCACATTCCTTAGAAAATCTGCACAATTCTTAACTGAATTTAAATCATACTCTAAACAGTAAAAAAATAAATAAATAAATAAAATAACAAAAGAAACGAACAAATAAAAAGCTGATATTTATACATTAAAAACTTGTTATCACTAAGTTATACTAAATACTAGATACTCCACAATGGTTTCAAAGCCAAGGTTTATGTACAAAGGAATTAAGAGAGAACAAAAAATGATGCGTTCTCCCTAAACACAGACCTGTATGGGATCGAAAGTGTTTGTTGAGCTCTCCTGAGGAAATAAAACTTTTCCCACAAATACCACATATGTATGGTTTTTCACCTAGATGGAAAATAAAAGATAGCGAAGTGGTGTACTATACCAACATAACACTTATCAGTTACAAGAGATCTAAATTAAGCTTATAAAATTACCATCTATATGAAAGCCTTTCTACAATGTATCTTAGAGGCATCCAAAGTAATGAACTATTAATTTATTCTACCTATCTAGATCGGTACTTTTCACACATTAAACATTATTTCTGTAAATGTCTCTTCTCTCCTAGAAGAGATGACCTGGGTAAACAATTTGATTCTTACGATTAAGAACATCAAATTCAAGTGACATTTCAAATTTTGCTATCTACTATTCAAGGAGAATAGAAACATTTAAGGAAGACCATAGCCAACAGCCCACCTTCCAAAAGAGACTCTAACCAGTACACTTTGTTTTCAAAGCTCATAATTTGAAGCTGACACATCTGTCTGAGTTCCAGAGTTTGGAATGTCTATGCAAAAGAGGTCCCAGGTCACAAGGCAGGTTTCTTGCCCACACCACCTCCCGTTTAACTCCCTTTCACATTCTTATTCACAGGAGACAAATTCTCAAAAAAGGCTAACTAGGTTTACTTTAGCCATAAAAACATGGCTCAATTCGACTTATATATTTTCAGAATTATCTTACTCTAATAAACATAGGCTAATGATAAAATTGTCACCTACCTTGTAGTCTAGAAAAGTCAGATTCTTAATCTAATGGTTATGCAAAAATCATGAACATAGCTTCAAAACTACCAACGTAGATATCTAAAAAGTCTATAGTCTAGCTTCTGAAAAGGCCCAGTTCCCACTTGTCTTAGCTACAACCTTGTTCCGGCAATGTGAGCAGTAAAGTCTTACCTGTGTGCTTCCGAGAGTGAGTGATAAGAGAACTAGAGACAGCAAACGCCTTTCCGCAGGTGTCGCACACGTAAGGCTTTTCTCCAGTGTGCCTGCGGACATGATAGGTCAGCGTGCTGGCCTGGGCAAACCTCTGCCCACACCTATCACAAACATATGGCTTTTCTCCACTGTGTTTCCTGTTAGTAAATATAAAGTAACACGGGAGTAAGTAAAGCAATCCAGAGGGAGGCCATGTATACATGAAGTACTTACTTCTCATATAAAATGCTGTATTTTGTGTAGCATTTTATTTCATCTCAACAGGTGAAGACTTCATACTTAGCTGGACAGTGGTGGTGCAGGTCTTTAATCCCAGCACTCAGGAGGCAGAGGCTGGTGGATATCTATAGTTTGAGGCCAGCCTGGTCTAGAGCAAGCTCCAGGACATCCAGGACTACAGAGAAACTCTGTCTCAAAAACCAAAAAACAAAGACTACATATCTAAATTTAGTAGCTGTTTCTATGTAAAGCACTGCTGAAAAAAATACTTTTAAGGAATCAAAGTATTAGCAGTTCTGAGATGAGCTCAACATCCTTTTTTTATCATCAGCCTACAGGGTTTTAGGGTTTCTGTTGCTGTGATAAAGATCATACATGACCAAAGCAACCTGGGGAGGAGAGTTCATTTCAGCATAGTCCATGTCACGGCCCACCTTTGAGGGAAGTCGGGGCGAGAACCTGAAATAGGCACTGACGCAGAAGCCATAGACAACTGCTGTCTACTGCTCAGTCTGCCTTCGTACCCACCCAGGACCACCTGCCCGGGGGGCACACACACAGTGAGCCCGGGACCACCTGCGGGGGGGGCACACAGTGAGCCCGGGACCACCTGCCCAGGGGGCACACAGTGAGCCCGGGCCTCTCACACTGATGTTACTGAAGACAATGACCTATAGGTAACCCAATGGAGTCTTTTCTCAGGTAAGAGTCCCTCTTTCTAGATATGTTTATGTCAAAACTAAAAACACAGTAGCTATCCTCGACCCCCCAGTACAGCAATTATTTGCCAGTCCATCTTCCTTGTCAAAAGTTCTTCTTCAAACTACTAGCACCTTCTCATCCACCTTCATGTCCAGCTGACAGTTGCTTCAGATTTCACTGAGAAAAAGTTAGTAAGAAAATTTGGGCCAGTGAAGTTGGCTCAGTAAAAGTCCCTACTGCCATGTAAGTTTGATCACTGGGTTCCACATTGTGGAAGGATAGAAACAACTCCCCTGGGTTGTCCTAAGGCCCCTACAGGCATGCCATTCATAGTGCAGATATATACAAATATACACAAGAATATTAAAGAAAGAAAAGGTCCAAATCATAGCACCCTGCCTATAGCATCTGCACCTATAACCTTGTTCTGTTTCTGTCACTTGAAGGTGGCAATTCCACTAAAAATAAATCCCCTAACTCCAGGTGTCAATGGTTTGAATCAAGAATGTTGCTTAAAGGCCAAGTACCAATGGCTTGGTCACCAGCTAGAGGTAGTATCAGGGGGTGGAAACTTTAGGAGGCTTGGCCTGGACCTGCTTCTAACTAGGCCTTACCTCCTAAAGAAGCAGGTCGCAGACTGTACCTTTGTCTCCAGCTCTCTTCAACCTCTGCTTCTTGACTGCCACAAGATGAGCGGAGGATTCCACCATACCTCTCTGTCTTTGTTTGCCTCATCAAAGGCCCAGAAGCTCTGAGGCCGGCCAGGAGAGCATAGGCTGAAGCCTCTAGACCTGCCTGGCAACACAGGCCTTCCTTCTTAGGGTAACTGCCTCATAGTGACAGCTGGGGACATGGAAAAACAAATTCGTTCACTGTGTCTCACAATGTGGTTCAGACACTTTTAGAACTGATGTTTAGGAAGAATTAGAAAAAGTTTAGAGATGCAGGTTGGAGACATTCTAGAAGACTCTAGCAGAGCTTAGTGGGCCATTCAGAAGACCGTCATTCTGATAGGAACATACATGGTAGCCAGAAATAGGAATGATGGGCAAATATCAGTGATTCCAACACTCATGACACTAAGGTAAGAGCATTAAAAGTCAGCTGGACTACAGCTTTTAGAAGGGGAGACAGGGAAGGGTGCTCGTGAGTTCTAGAAAGAAATAATGCTACTGGGAACTGAACTTGAGAACAATTTTGCATTCTGGCAAATACCCTGTTTACATTTTATCCATGCCCTGCGGCTCTGAGCTGGGTTTAAAGACTTAATTATCCCAGTGGAAAAAAATGTCAAGGCTGCATAGTACACAGATGCCATTTACTAGCTACTTTCAGCCAGATTTACAGTGAGCAAAAGCAAAGTAGAAAAGTTTGAAGGACCTGGAAGTTTGGCTAGGAAAGAAGCAAAGTGAAGTTGGGAGCAGGGAGACATGGCTGAGGAAGACTTAGCACATGGAAAGGAAGCCAAGGGGTTGGGAGGACAGCTCAGTGGGAGAGCGACTGTCCAGCATGGTGGAGACCCTGAGCTCAGTTCCTGGCACCATAAAGCAAAACAAAGATTCTGATCAATGATATATTCTTGTTGTTCTAGCTCTCAGGACGTAAAGGTAGAATGATTTGAGGTTTGTGACCAGCCTGAGCAACATAGCAAGACTCTGTCTTAAACAAACAAAATAGCAGAAAACTAGCTAAATCCTAGTCTTCAAAAGTGATAGGGTGTGAAAATGTAAATCCATTTGGCTGGAGAACATACTAAGCTTGCCCACATACGCTGTTTCCATGTGCTTTGTCCAAGGTCAGCCACACAGGCACTCAGAGTCTATGGCAGCCACGGGCTCAGGAGGCAGGCATGGCTACTACTTCCCCTGGGAGACTTCGGGAGAGCCAGCTATTTTTCATAGCATTCAGGAAGAAGAGGTCGAGGAGGAGCATGCAGGAAAGGCTGGGGCAAGAGGCAGCAATGAGAGTCTCGGGAATTGGTTCTTTAACCAGGTCTCAATACCTAAAACATCACCTCTAACTCTGATTAAATCAAAGGCACTACCCCCACAATCACCTCTGAACAATTACGGGGGACTATGCCTTCCACGAATGGACATTTGGGAGGTATCTCAGAACATAGTTTACTCAAACTGCACAGTACAATTCCCATTCCAAAGGGGAGTGACGAGAAAATGCAAGAAGATGAGAGCCAGACGGAAACTTGGTGGACAAGCATCAAACCCTCTGGTCCCATATCAGCACAATGTCATGGGAGGCCTGCCCTGCGTGCTCTGTGTGCTCACAGAAAACACACTACTCAGGAGACTGTAATAATTAACTAACGTAAAGGTCAAGCGGCTCATTTTCTTTTACCTTGCATGAATCTTGAGATTGCTAGAAGTTGCAAACTGTAAATTGCACACATCACATTTATAGGGTTTTTCCTCACCATGATGCATGCGACTATGGAAGACCAGCTGGCATTTCTGAGCAAATCCTTTATCACACAGTTCACATTTATATGGCCTTTCCCCTAAAAGAACAATAACATTTGTATTAGAAAGATATTAGGAACAATGATATTATATTAGAGAAAAAAATCCTGTTTTACTTGCTAAAGTCATAAGCTCTTAAGGCTTTTAGAAGAGCCAACAGTACTAGTTTTTTGTTTTCAAAGAGTGGTATAACTTCTAAGTAACAAAAGTGAATGGGATGTCTTCAAGACTACTGAAAACACCAGGAGCAAAGAAACTAACCCTAACAGTGAAAGGTGATGAGCAGGAAAAAGTATAAAATGCAAACCTAAGTGTTCCAATAGATACTAGTACTTTGCCAGCACAAAGTCATGCAAATCAGAGGTAAAAAGAAAAGCGAGGAAGAATGATGTTCAAAAGCCAATGAAATCTCGGGGCATGGAACGGGAAGGGTTGGTAATACATGGTACTGGCCTGAGTTTTAGTGATTAACTAAATTTAGAAAACTAGAACCAAGCCAGGTGTGATGCTACAGCTCCATAAGCCCAATTCTGGAGGCTGAGGCAGGGGGATTGCAGATTCAAGGCCATTTCCAGCAAGACACTGTCTCAGAATAAAAAGTCTCATGGGGGGAGGGGGTTAGGGCTAGCTTAGTAGCAGAGTGCTTGCACAGCATGTTTAAGGCCCCAGGTTCAATCCCCAGCAGGGGCGGGGGTTAGAACCAGTTTACACTTATGAGAGGAAAGACTGTAAGGACCCGATACACTAGAATCTAAAATGTCAATTATAACAAAGAACTGTTAAATACTTGGTTACAATTACAAATAACACTCAAGGATTCTAATGTTAAAACCTTTTACAGATAACATATGGCAAATTTTGTTCATAAGGAGTTAAAGGTGTATGCTAATGTCATCTGTGTGTTCTAGAGATACAACTTAGTAGTACTGTATGTGCTCACTTAGGGCCCTTGCTTCAATTCCCAGTACAAAATAGAACAGAAAACACAAGCAACACTAACCGACCTCGGTGGGAAAAAAGAACAGTGCACCTTCCCACGAAGCAGCCTTACCTGTGTGAGTCCTCACGTGTGTTTTCAGCTGGTTGCACTGGGTAAACGCCTTTCCGCACAAGTGGCAGACGTAAGGCTTGACTCCTTTGTGTATTCTCATGTGCCTTCGCAGGCTGCTGGCTTCGGAAAACACCTTCCCGCACGTGTTACACATTGGCTTGGCCTTGGAGTACCTTGAATCCAGCTCTTCCCGGGTGTTCTCCAGCTCATACGGACTCTTTACACTAGCTATGTTAGACATGGAGTGTTCTTTCAGGGCACAATGTGACTGTGATTTTCGACGTTTCCGTTTGACTGTAACAGTTTGCACGGTATCTTGTGCTGGAAAAGTATTTTCCACAACTGATGTCAACTCAAGTTCTGAAGTGTCACTTCCCTGAATGACTTGCTCTACCACAGGTGAGGACAACTTATTAGTATCTAGGAATAACTCCACAGATGCACTCTCTAAAACATCACTGGGGTACTGAACTGCTTTGGTCTGCCCTGATTTCTGGGAATTGAAAGCCTTTTTCTTCTTTTTACTTTGAGACGATTTCTTGGTCAATGCCCGTGGTTTAGGGTTTGCCTGAAGTGAGTCTGTGGAGACTTCTGATTTCTCCCGATTGTTGTAATCTCGCAGAGTAAGAAGGCAGGTCTGTTGATTCAATTCAATGTTTCCAGTAATACTAGATATTTCTGTAGAAGAGGGACTGGCAATGAAAGCGAAATCCTCCATCTTTATTTTACATTTAGTTACTACCTCTTCTACTTTGAGATAGTCAGCAGCCTGATGGATTTCCTTAACATTCCAACTGAAAGGAAACAAGACTGAATGACAATATTCTAATCCAAAAAAAAAAAAAAAAAAACCAAAACCAGAAACAGCTGAACATACTCAAATGTCTTTTAGAGATCTAATAAAGCACAATGCCTGACATTTCTAAATTAAGTAACAAATTTATAAAATTTAACTCAGTCAGAATGTTTGAGCAGGTATCTCCAATTTTAGAGATGCCTAAAACATGAAAAAAATATAGAGTAACAAAATGTTGTAGTTTCTGGCAGCTTAGAAAACAAAAGCAAAAGACAGACCCCTGAATTTAAAAATGACTGTTGGGTGGTCAGGAAGCTGGCTCAGCAGGGAAAGACATTAGCTGCAAAAGCCTAAGGCCCAGGGAACCCACACTGAGGGCAATGTGACTGAGCACAAGTCTGCCCCCAGCACTCTCCTGCAAGACGTGAGGCAGAGACAGGCCAGCTAGCCAAGAGCTCTGCAGAGCAGCAGAGACAAGACCCCATCTCAACAAGGTGGAAAGAGAAATAAGTCCAAGGTGGTCTCTCACCTCCTCATGCATGTGATACATGTGTGCATCTGCATTGGGAAACACACACATACATTTATTTGTTTTGCTTCTTTTGAGACGGGGCATCACTATGTAGCTTTGACTAACCTAAAACTTAACATGTAGACCAGGCTGGACTCAAACTCATAGGGTTCACCTTCCTGTCCCTCCTTAGCCCTGGGATTAAAGGCATGCACAACATGCCCTGTTAATTCTTTTTTTTTTTCTTTTTAAAACATTGTTGGCAATACCTTGCTTCCTCCCATTCCCTGAGGTTTCCTCAGAAGCCAGTCAACTTTTCTGGATTGGCAACAGAAAGAGTTCAATGAAAACTACTTTCTAATCCTCCCTTCTGCCCAAGGAGGTACCTTTAACTATGTTTCTCAAGCTTTACTGTGAATATGAGTTGTGGAGGGGTCCTGTTAATGAAAACTGAAATTCAGCCATCTATGAGAAAGTGCTAGAGAGTCTGCAACTCCTAAGAAAGGTGCACCCATATGTTCAACTCAATTTAAGATTATTTTTCACAAATAATTAATGGAGAAAGAGAGACCGTGTGGGAGGTGGCTTGTGTCTGCAATCTAGTACTCCGGGGACTCTATTGAGGCCATCTTCAGCCAACCACACAGTGATTTTCTGGTCACATACAATAAGATCTTGTTTCAAAAAAACTCAAAAAGAAAACATAAAACTTAAAAACTCTCCCAAACTTCACTGACCTGCAGTTAGTATTACATTCTCTACGTTCTTCAGCCAGAGGCAGGCAACTCAACAAGCCATTTGTCAATTATTTACCAAATTTTAATAATTATGGGAGATTAACTTATCTCTGCTCATTGTTCCAATAAAACAACTGCAAACCATGAATACTTCCTCTTCAGAAAAAACAAGAGGTGTTTTGATTCTAGCATGTGTAAGAGGTTTATTTCCATAATGAACTGCAAGCTACAAGGAAAGGATTTTAATTGTCTACATGCACACATCTGTAGAGATGGTGTGAAAAAGGATGTGTATGAAAATATTAATAGTCCTACAATAGGCGGCAGAATTCCATAGGTGGTTTTCCTTTCTCAGTTTCCTCTAAGAAATGTAGAACTAAAGAGGGCACAGAGTAAAGAAGATAAAATGTAAAGTAAACAAATGTTTTTTGCACGGTGGGAGCGTCAAGTAAGTTTTCACTCAATCTTTCCAATAACACCAATATATAGTTACTACTATCTCACTTTCATGAGATTAAGGACTGGAGAGGCCTTGTCAAAGGAGACATACAATCAGCCAGTCAGAAAGATACAATTCCAATATCTGTTTTGGTTTTTTTTTCCCCTTTTATTAAGTCTGGCTGGCCTGGAACTCAAAGAGATGCACCTGCCTCTGCATCCCAACTTCTGGATAAAAGGCATATCCCACCATGACCGGCCTATAAATCTGTTCTGCCAGCCAATACTCCACTGTGTTCATGCTTCTGTTAGAAATGAAGGAAAGAAGGCAAGCATAATTTGACCAGATTCTTTTTGCTTTTGCCCTTTCTACCGTTCCTCCTACAACTAAGAATCTATTACTATTAGCCTAATTTTTATATAGAGGAAACAACATATCATATTGTAAGAATCTTAAGAACCCACCTGATGTTTAAAAGGCAGCAAGAAGCCTCTTTTGACATAGTAGTGTGTGTGTGTTCGTGTGCACATGTGCATGCAGATGTGTGTATATTTGTGTATGGAAGCCACAGATGGCTCTGCTTGTCTTCCTCTGTTGCTCTTCAAACCTCATTATGTGAGACAGGATCTCTTGCTGAGCTTGAAGCTCACAGATTCTGCTGGGCTGTCTGGCTGATGAGCTCCAAAGAACTGCCTGTGTCCACCCTGGCAGCGCTGGTATTACAAAAATGCTTTTTTATGGTGGCTGAGGATCCGAAATCAGGTCCTCATCCTGGCATGGCAGGGACTTGACCAATGCACCTCTGAAGCTCAGCAGTTCAGCCTTATGAGAAGCACAATAATGCCTCTGGCTTGATTTAAGCTTTGGATGGGTTAACAACAGTAACAGACCTACTGTCATTCCTGTTCCCACGAACTTACTTTCCAGGACCACAATCAGAAAGTCCTGCCCGTTGCCAATGTGACCAACAGAAGGCACTAGGCCATGAGTGGTTCTTTCAACACTCTACTCCACATAGCTCAGAAGAGACTGAGTGTGAGAAAAGGCCTAAGGGACACCAAGACCAAAATCAGTGGGAAAGGAAAACCACTTACAATTCAGGATTTACAAAACTGAAAGAGAGCGTTGGGGTGGGGTGGGTGAATAAGTATGCCAGACAGAATTCTTGACTTTAATGTGTTTTGCTTGTTTGTTTTTGCTTTTTCAATACAGGGTTTCTCTGTGTAGTCCTGGCTGTCCTGGAACAACTTGCTGTTGCCCAGGCTGGCCTCAAAATTACAGGGATCTGCTTGCCTCTGCCTTTGCTTATTGTTTTGTTTTGTTTTTTTTTAAAGACTTAATTTATTTATTATATGTAAGTATAAGTACATGGTAGCTGCCTTCAGACACACCAGAAGAGGGCATCAGATCTCATTACAGATGCTTGTGAGTCACTATGTAGTTGAACTCAGGACCTTTGGAAGAGCAGTCAGTGCTCTTAACCACTGAGCCATCTCTCCAGTCCTGTTTGGTTTTCGTGCTTACCAAGCATCTTTTCATCCTAAACAAAGCTACTGAAGCTATAGTGTGTGTGCATATTGTATATCAACACTGAGAATGAGTGTGGAGAGCCAATGGGAAAAATATTAATCTATTTTAGCTCTATAGACTATTTGACTAAATTTTATAACTGAATAAAAATGTGTACTTTACCTGTCAAGATTTAAAGTTCCTGTATATATAAACTCCAACAGTTTCTGAAATCCGTCGGCCTTCACCTGACTCTGATCAAGAAAAACGTTGTTCTCAGAAGTGCTTCTGTAGATGGCACCAAAATACTCACTAAAGGAGGCAAGCACATTCCTGTGCGCCTTAAACTGGAATTCTCCAATCACTATGGTACAGTCACAAAGAAATCCTGCTTCCCGTTGTTTATTCAGTCTCTCTAGAAGGTGCTCACAGTGGTGTGAATACTGCATTTTGATATCAGAATGGAATGTTACCCTTGATCTAGAAGACAAAAAGAAACGGTGAACTTTCATCAAACATTCACCCAAGCAGAGGTAAGGGAGGGTGGAGAAGGGACAAAAGAATAAACTCGAAGAACACAGCTCTTACTTTGCCCCCAAATCCCAAAAGTCTCATCGAACACACGTGGGGATTAGATGCTTTTCTTTGCTTTACAGCGCTAGAATATGAATACAATCAATGGCAGTGAACAAAAACTGTGTCATGAGTTGTAAAATTCTAAGCTTTAAAGTTGACCCCTCAAACTTTCAAGGTCCAACAGGCATCGTTACCTGAAGGTGCTAAAAAAATAAGAAATGACTCCTCGAAACAGAGGATAAGAACACGGTACGAGTTGTGTTCATTGGTCTCTCTGATCACTGAAACCTGTAGGCTGAGATGGTGAGGTTCCAAGCGCTAGGCAAGAGCAAGGGGGCGGGAACGCCTGGACCAGACGTGTCAAAGGTTCCATCACTCTCCGGAGGAGGACACACCCCTTGCCCGCTGCAAGCCTGGCAGCAGCAGAGGGTGACAGTCCCAGCCAGTCTTCCCCGGCCTCCGCTGTCCTACTCTCCCAGCTCGCACTCCCGCGAGTTCCTACAGCAAGGGCCATGACTACAGCCACCGCGGAGGCTGCCTCTCCCAGGACACCCTCCTTCGCCCCGAATCGCGCTCGATCTCCGAGGCGCCGGGCCACCTAAGACTCCGGGGTCCCAGAACGCAGGGACGACAGGCCAGGCGGAGGGTGGCACTCACCCGTATCCGCCCAAGGGAAACAGTTTCTTCACTCTCTCACCGCCATCTTGGGAGTACGTCACTGCGACGCTCCGCCTCTCCCTTCTTCCTCCGCGGCAGCGTCACGTCCGGATGTGTGGTCCAGTGGGGACCCCGGGATAGGACTCTAGATGGCCACTAGGGCCGGCGAACTGGATCTCAGAGCCCCGACTTCCCGGCATGCCCAGGTCTCTGGATCATAACTCAGTGCACACTCACATCCTGCGACAGATGTCAGCCCGCAGCTGTCGACCCAGATTCTGGGCCGAGACCGGACTTGAGTGCACAGCCGGCCTTTCCGGGAACCGCGCTGCGCGCTGCATGCTGGGAGTTGTAGTTCTCTTTCTCGCCTGTCATCCTGTCTTCATTAGCGCCCCTCCAGTGGAGATGACTGCGTTGTGCACCCTGGTTCTTGACCATGGCGGGTGGGAGGGATGTGCTTAAGTCGAGACCAATCACTCCTTCCTCTTTTGCATACCCGAAAGCTCTTGGGACCCCCAGAGTTCTGTCTGAGCCGGCTCACCGAAGCTCATCTTCCAGAATGCCCTTACCTGGTGACAGAGGCTGAGATGCTGGAAAGCAAAGCAAAGCAGCAGGGTACACTGGGCATGCGCAACGTGAGAGGAAGGTGGGCTTTCTACCGGAAAAGGTTTTCCTGCGTCTGACCCAGAATAATTTTAGCACAATTATTTACCTCAAAATCAGAGTTAGTCAGTAAAGGGAGGAGAGCAAAGTTATCGCTGCGCTATACGACAGTGTCAAAATTTTTTGATGTGTTCGTGTAGCTTCTTCCCTAGAACCCGCGGACGTCATAAATCTTAAAAGCACAATTGAAACGTTTGTTATTAAAAAAAGTTATGTTTCTGGACTTTAAGGAATCTACTTGTTACTTTATTTAAAAGACAGTCTCAAAAACTCAAGAGTTTTCCCCCTTACCGGAATCTTTTTGTTTTATAACATCTCTGAAGAATGTGTGAATATAACCAGTCGGGTCTGTAAGAAAAATGTTAAGGCTACATTTTTATATTTCTGAGTATAAATTTCTTTAGAATTTAGCCCTTTTTTGTCAAACCCTTACGATAATGTGCTAATTCTGAACTATTTAGTGAACTTGACATACAAATTAAAAATAAAAACTACCCTGGCATGGAAGGGAAAATGAAATCTCGAGAGGGAAAAACTGAATACAGAAATGCTCCAGAGGCGATGGTGCTAAGGGAAAATGCAAGGAAAGCCTTTTTGTTTGGTGTTCACGTCTGTCCGCCGGGGCTTTTGTTATCCGTATTAAGAAAGCTGAGTCAAGGTCGTTTCTTTAAAGAAGTTTCTCAACTTCTTCAGCAGGTGAAGTCCCAGTTTATAAAAAGGTTGTTTCCGCCCGGTTTCGAACCGGGGACCTTTCGCGTGTTAGGCGAACGTGATAACCACTACACTACGGAAACCTGGCTGCCTCTCTTGGCTGAAATAGTTCTCCTTATGTGATGTGCTTATACACGTTTCACAAATGTTTCAAGATTTATGTATTCTTCAATGAGGAGGTGGGAAAGAATGAACAGAGCACAATTAACTAAACAGTGCTGAAACTATTAACTATTTCAAAAGTTTGAACTTGTTTGTAATTTTTTTTTCTTTTTTTCTTCTTTCACCCCCTCACCCCCACCCCGCTACCCCTCAAAGCCCGGCAGGCACACCGCTAGAGATCAGGCACCCTTCTCAGTTCCTGGCCAAGTTCCACTTTTTCTGGGTTCTGGCGGGTTCTGCTTTCCTCCGGCTGGAGAGGCCGCGGCGCGCTGTAGGCAGGGCCTGTGAAATGGCGCAGAACCGCGCTTCAGCCGTCTTCTGCTGGGAGGACGTGGAAGTTACTCTCCCCCATCCTGCTTCGAAATACCTACCAAAGCTTCTAACTTCTGCAGTTTTAAAGCCCCTGCGGGATGCGCGGAATCAGACACCAAGACTCATTTTTTGCCGCGCAATGTACTTTTTTTTTTTTTTTTTGTCTCAGCTGAACTTCATGATCTAAGGCATTTCTATTCTTACCAAGTGGTAGTTCTTATTCCTAAGGGGAGGAAATATCAACCCCAGGAAATGCAAGTTATCTTCGGAGGATCTAGAGATATAATCCAAAAAGATGAAGAAAAAAGAAGAAATGAGGGGGAAAAATAAGAATGGAAGGGAGAGAAAATGAGGGGGAAAATAAAGGAAGGAAAGAAAGGAGGGTGGGTGGGAAGGTAGAAGGGTGGGAGGGAAAGGGAGAAAGGACGAGGAGGAAGGAGGGAGTGGAGCATCCCAGAATTCCGAGGCCAGCCTGTGCTAAAATACGGAACACCGCCTTAACAAAACCCAAAAGGTTTTGCCCTTTTGTGTTCATTTTTAAAAACTACAGAAAAGATGTAACACTGTTTACTATACAGAGCATAAACTGGCTCCACACCCCAGCCTCCCCTGAAGTTGATCATACAGAAGCCAGGCAGAGCCTTCCTGCCACAGTATTTCCAGGCCCTTCCCGGGTTTCAAGGGCCTCCCTCCAGTTTCCCACTGGTCCTGGAACACTCCTGTTAATCAGTTCAAGGACTTGGGAGAATCTTTTTTTTTTTTTTTTTTTAATAGCTTTTCATACTGAGAAATTGTTAGATTTCTATGTTTTGTTTTCTGGAATTAATGCTGAGAGCTTCCAGGGGCAGCGGTGACGCTCAACCCACGCCAATCAGTCTCAGGAGGCACCGCGTGTCCCGCGGGCCAGCAGATGGCGGGGTCCTCTGTGACGCGACGTTACAGGCCCCTGTGCCCGCACAGCCTGGGAGGAGCGGCCCGGGGTCGGGGGCGCAGATGCAGCAGCACCGGCAGCATGAGCAGCTACCAGCCACCAGTGGTGATCGACAACGGCTCGGGAATGATCAAGGCGGGCCTGGCTGGTACCCGGGACCCCCAATTCGTCTACCCGAATATTCTGGGCCGGACCAAAAGCCACGGAACTACGGCGGACAGCAAGGAGGAGCTGTGCGTAGGTGATCAAGCGCAAGAGCGCAGGAGCTTGCTGTCCATTAGGTACTGCGGGATGCTACCTGGGTCTGCGTGCAAGTGGGCAGGGACCCCAGAACTAAAGTCACCCCGAAAGGACCAGGAAAGGAACCAGCCACTCTTTTTTTTTTTTTTTTAATCACGGGGTATGGTCTCTTGAACTATTCACAACCACACCTGCCTGAAACGTGGGAAGTTTCGAAGTTTTTGAAGTCACATTCTCCAAGGAGGAGAAAAATGGCCAAGCAAAATGATTGCAGAGAAAAGTAGCGGTGCTGTTTACTGGACGTTACCAGGCCACCCACAGAAAACAGCAATGATAAATACCCTCCCTTTAGATGAAAAGGAGCAGAAAGGGAAAGTTGTTAACAGCTTCTAAGATTGGTACCCTGTATCTTTTTTAATCAGGCAAAGACAGGGGGAGTCTGTGAGTTCCAAGCCAGCTTGGTTTGCATACTGAGTTCATTTTGTCGGTCTGTCTGTCTGTCTCTCTATTTGTTAGGGTTTCTCTGTGTAGCCCTTATTGTCCTGGAACTCCTTCTGTTGACCAGGCTGGCCTCAAACTCGGAGATCTGCATGCCTCTGCCTTCTGAGTGCTGGAGGCAAGTGTCATGGGTTCTAAGCTAGCCAGGACAACACAGTGACACTGTCTCAGAACAGGAACTGTATAATAATGATGGTAATAATAATAATATTATTAATTTTTAAGCCAACTCTAAAAACCACCACTAACAAACAACCATAAAAGCACAAGACTTAACATATGTATTTTTTTTTTGTTCTCCCGCCAGCTACCCAGTGGAACGGGGTCTCATTTCTTCCTGGGGGGACATGGAACTCATGTGGAAACATATCTATGAGTATAACCTGAACCTGAATGCCAGTGATGGCCCGGTCTTGGTTACAGAACCCGCGCTGAACCCATTGGCAGACCGGCAGCACATCTCCGAAGTATTTTTTGAAAGCCTGGGCGTCCCTGCCTTCTATATGTCTGTGCAGGGTGTGTTGGCTCTCTTTGCTGCAGGCTTTACGACGGGCCTGGTGCTGAACTCAGGTGCTGGAATTACTCAGTGTGTGCCCATCTTTGAGGGTTACTGCCTATCTCACGGAGTAAAACAGCTCGGTGTGGCAGGAATTGACCTCACCAGCTACCTCATGATGTTGTTGAAGGATGATGGTATCATGCTCCTTAGAACTGGGGACAGAAAGATAGTTGCCGACATTAAGGAGAACGCTTGTCATGTGGCACTGAACTATGAAGAGGAGATGGCCAAGGAATCTAACCTAGAGAAAATGTACACCCTGCCTGATGGGAAGACTGTCCAACTCCACAAGCAGGTATTCACTTGCCCAGAGGCCCTCTTCTCTCCGAACCTTGTGAACGTTGATGCTCCTGGCATCGACAAGATGTGTTTCAGCAGCATAATGAAATGTGATGCGGATCTCAGGAGTGCCTTCTTCTCCAATATCATCCTTTCGGGAGGGTCGACGTCTTTTCCTGGCCTGGATAAGCGACTCATTAAGGATGTGGCAAAGATGGTTCCTGCCAATACCACCGTGCAGGTTGTAGCTCCCCCGGAAAGGAAGATATCGGTGTGGATGGGGGGATCGATTCTTGCATCCTTGTCGGCCTTCCGAGACATGTGGATCACGGCTGCAGAATTTGAAGAAGTTGGACCCAACATTGTACACCAGAGATGCTTCTGAAATGCAGACAAAATGCAGAGTAAAAAGGTTTTCGTGGTACATAACAAAAACACTTTGGGGATTCTTATTTTGGGGAGAATGAAAAACAATTCTGAGTTGGGATGACCACTTTCTTCTTAAAAAGTGTTTTTTGGTAGTTCTGGTGAAAGACCCTCGTCTAGAGGACCTTTATCTGAGGAGACCCCAGGACCCAAGAACCAGCCGAGACCACTGGCTGCAATCAGCATGAGGGTTTATTTGATCAAAGTACACAGGTACCTGTGGGCACACAGTCTTTCGGAGGACTTGCGCGCTGGACAAAGGGGCAGTCCCCTTTTTATAGGCTTGGGGGGCAGAAGCAAGGTACAGGAGCAGAAGCATAGTTACAGGGTTCTAATTGGTTAGTTTAAATGTGGCCAGGGAGTGAGCCCAAGGACATGGCTCCAAGGACACGGCTCCCGGGCTGCGGCTTTTTCCGAGAATGGCTGCTTTGGGCTTATTTGGGTGCTTTCTGTTCTCCGTCTGTTGCAAGCTGGCCACCCACCGGTATCTTGTTTGGCCACCTGGGTCCCCTGACCTGGCCTGCCCTGTGTGTGCGCAGCCTTGCAGAAATGACATTATTGCTGCTAAGCGGGGGTCTTTCACTGGGAGTTGACCCAAGAGTCTCACAAATGCTAAGTGCTCTACCCCCAACTATATTCCCAGTCATCCTTGTTACTTTGTATTCTGAGATATTTTGAGATAGGATCTCCTGCTACATTGCCTAGGCTGGACTTGAGAACTTGTAACCCTTGTGCTCCAGTCTCCCAGGTAGCTGGAATTACAACAACTTTGGGCCTGGCTTTCTTGAATTCTTCCAACAGGGCGGGGAAACATAAACTGCTGAAACAGGCCCTCTGCCGGGAACGGTATTCATTGTGAAGAAGATAGGGAAAATAATCCAGAGACATCTGGAAGAGTCTGAAGCAGAGTGGGTATTGGGCAGGGCAGTCTTCGAGAAAGGCAGAGTGAGAGAGAGCAGGGGTTGGGCAAATGTTGAAGATTCTGTCAGGTCGTAAAAAAACCCGGACAGAAAGCCATCCGTGGTGTCTAACATATCCTGACCTCCGGGCTCACTCAGTACCTGTGGTTCCTCACAGCTCTCACTCTGCCCACTACCCTAAACTTCTCCAGTCAGCCCCCCCCCTCCCCCTCAGCTTCCTTCCTATGTGACCCTGTGTAGGATGATGTCATGATGCAGCTAGGAGGGTCCAGCCTATCACTAGATATGAAGGAAGGGTAGGCAAGGAAAAGTCTAGGAAAGAGAGAGGAAGGAGGAGAATCAGGAGAGCAGGAGGAGAGGTAGAAGGGGAAGGAGCTGGAAGCCAACATGACGGTGGATGTAAATATTCTCTGCACATAATTACAGGTTAAGAGTATTTTGGTGTGTTCGTTAATGTGACGTCTTATTTGAGTTCAAAAGAGAGTGTAGCGGCAGGACAAATAAAGCCTGCGTCGGAGTTGGGATGTGTGAGTGCCAGGCGTGGTAACAACCCGCCAAGGGAGAGTGAGTGAGAACAGCATGCTGGGACAGTGTGGACCACCCGGGGCAGAAGCAGCCAGGGCTGGAGGAGCAGACCGCCTGGGTCAAAGGAAGCGGGGGTGGGGGGCATCGTGGAGCCGCTGAGATGAAGATACCCACAGTGCCATGTGGTTCCTTGCAGGCACTAGCACGGGATAAAAGGTTACTACATCATTTTTATTTACCACCAACAACCCTGAAATTTCATCTATGTACTCTCTTCTACTCTTGAGCTCCTCACACTTGCCCCTCTTTCTCCCTCCTCCCCTTTTGCTCTCCCCCCATCCATCCTCTCAAGGCCCAGTTCACTCTGCTGGCCATGTTCAGTAGACTACTCTCCCTCCCTCCCCCCCCCCCCCCCGACATATTCCAGATGCCTCTCTTCCTCACATCAACAATAAAAACCTATCCTTCAACCATACCTAGGAGCGGCCATGTTCTCACTCCTAGTAAGGAGGACTAGGAGCTGCGGGGAACTGGGGACAGAAGACCCATTTCCCAAGTCCCTGAAGAAATCCAGCTGTCATCCAACCACAAAAAGTCCTTCTACAGTTCAACTTGAGCTTATTTCTAGACATAGAGGCTTCTTGAGCCCTAAGAAGTGTTAATTCCCAAATAATAAGCCAAACACTTTTACAGGATACAGTATTCTGGACTTTTCCCTTGGAAAGAGCAATGGTAGTGCCCCGTTAATATTTTTGACAGGGTATCTTGGTATGGGCGTCCTTGCTGGACTAACAATCCTGTAGCCCAAGCTGCTCTTAACTTGCAGTAATTTTTCTCCTCCTCCACCTCCTGGGTGTTGATGTCACAGTATACCCTGCTGTACTTAGCTTGGTGTCAGATAGGTAAGATCTAAGGTTATTGAAGCTCAAGGAAGAAGGTTGCTATGGGAAGGAATCAGTCCAGGAAAAGAAGAGAGCAGACATTCTCACGGCATGGGCTTGAACTAGAGTCAGGGAGTGAATGAAGAATGTTCCTTAGAATGGAATGGATTGAGGAGTGTGACTAGGGAGGTAAATTAAGGTTAAGAACTGACAGTACTGGTACAGAGAAGCCACCAAAGATGGCCACCGGCACACAATTTATGTCCAATTGTCCTATCACAGTCTTTCAGATGTCTGGAATAAAGTCTTTATTCCATATGACCACACTCAGGTATTCATTCAGTCCCTAAGTGAAACAGTTTTTGAAAGAAAAGAAAACAAACAAACCCCAACCAAACAAAAAAACATGTCCTGGCATATCCCTCAGAAGCTGCAGGGGAGCATTTTGGGTAAACAAACGATTTATCAGAAGCTAAAATAAGCAGTTAGCTGGAGAGAGAGGTTTGCAACAAGCAGGCAGTTTAAGAGAAGCTAAGGTGAGTTAACTGGGGAATCTTGACTTTGGGTTCCTAGATTCAAGCTGGGTAATTTTCCATGGGATTTCCCCATCACAGAGATCAGATTCTAGTTAAATCTGAAATGGCCTCAGCAAGAATACAAGATGGAGGAACCTCTGCACTGTCTTGTCCTATCATGGTCTTTCAAGTTAACTGCCCTCATTGGCAGAGGAGAGCAACAAAGATTTAACCCCAGAAGACTAGGAATTTTATTAAGACAACTGAAGTGCTAATTTGGAGATTAAAATGGGACTGTAGAAGATTCTAGAGCTTTAGTGATCTTTAGAAAGCTATTGATACAGATATAGAGTAGCCATATTCTTGAACTCAAGTCTATGGACACAGGGAATGCTTAAGAGCACTGACTGCTCTCTTCCGGAGGTCCCAAGTTCAATTCCCAGCAACCACATGATGGCTCACAACCATCTGTAATGAGATCTGATGCCTGACAAGACTTGGCACCTAATTAGGTAGATTAGGGTCTGCGATGACCTAGGTATCTGAGATAACGGTGGAAATGGGGATACATAATTCAACATATTTAATATGTGCTCCATAAAATGTGTGCTAACCCGAGAGTTATCTGTCCTTACATCTATCGCTCGGGAATATTATTAGAGCATGTCCAGGGCTAGCCTGGACAGTTTATTCCCTTAAGACTTGGGTCCTGGAACCCTGACTAGGGTCAGCAAGGGAACAGAGAAAGGACAGACACACAGGCAGGGGTACAGAAAATCTGGGTCGATAGAGATGTGCTCCCTTTAATGGAACAACACCTACTAGCAGGCAATTCAGAACCTCAGTGTGTTTATTAGGTGCAGTGTAGGGCGAAAGGTAACTTAGACTTTATGGTATGTTGTGTATGGACTTACCCCCCACCCCCAGCACAGCTGTAGCCATTTTGTTCCAGGGCTGCCAGCTACTTCATATTGTTGCTGTAACATGCCTGAGCATCACTGACACAGAGAAGTGACTTGGCTCAGAGCAAGGACACGCTGAGCACACACCCTGTGTTGTTCTGTATGTTCTGTATAAGGTTTGCTAATCTTAAGAAAGTCCACAAAGCTTTACATCCGACTCATCAAGTCAAAGGTCAATATGAACTGTTATGTCTAAAATATCTTGACTTAGACCTGACCACTGGGCAGCACTACCTGCGTATGAACTCATTGTGTGGTTTTTGTGGATTTTTTTTTTTTTTTTTTACACACTGACAGAAAAAGATATCTGTTGTCATAGTTCTGAATTATCTGAACTATGTCCTTGGACTGACCAGTATTAGGGTGTGTGTTCAATAAACTATTCTTGTTTAACCGAGACCAATGTTCATATGGTTTGTGTGGTAATTCCTGAACCCCAACAGTAGGAGGTCTCTGTAGAAGAGTAGCCTCTGGCTGTAAAAATCCAGGAGGGAAAGTAAGCTACAGTTAATTTTATAAAACCTTCCACTTGGACCAGAAGAAGAAATGTTAAACCAGAGAACAAAGAGGAGAAAAGACTAAGTCCACTATTGTCCAATTAAAGCAAGCTGTATTTTGGGCTTCACTTGGGACTGGCCAGCCAGTGGCCTCAGCTTAGACCCGGATTTGAGAAAGCAGCCCCTGCTGGCCTCTTTAAATCCCTTTGCAGGAGAGATAAGATGTTTACAGGGGCAAGAGAGCTCTAGAAGGATACAATGAATCTTATGAACCCTGTTAGTTAGCCGTTTATCAGATCTAAGGAACAGGAACTTAATGATGAATAGAAGCCTTAACTTGCAAGGACTTACCACCGGACAAACAGAAACTTAACTGCCTTATCTGCAAACAGAACCCTTAACCTTAGAGGCATATTTTTCCTATTTTGGTCTCCCATTCATTAATTTGCAAGCAACATTGTTCCTGTTTTGGTCTCCCAGAAGAAGCCTAACCCACACAAGGAAACAGTTCTACCAGTTTGCATGGGTTCCAGGCATTGGTCTTTCTCATGGCTGTGTCCCCATTAATGATACAAACCAAACTTCACTCACACTCTGCTTCCTCCGTTCCCTACCACACGCAGAGCCTGTCAACAAAACAAACCACACCCTCTTGTGAGAAACGCTGCATGCAACACTGAATTTCCATTCTTAAACACTAACTTTGGTTCTTAGTAGGTCGAGTGTACTTAAATATAAAACAATTAGAGGGCCCAATACAGATCCATGCTTAAGGAAGACACTGGGAGGTTTGGCTTTGGGGCTAGGCTTAAAAGATGGTGAGAATTTAGATTTATTAGAAGCCGGGTGTGGTGGTTTACCCGCCCAGCTTCTTGTAATCTTAAGGGAAGTAGAGGCGGGATTGAAGCAAACTCAAGGTCAGGTTGGTTTGTTTCGTGAGTTCTAAGCCAGCCAAAGCTACATAGACTGTTTGTGTGCCTTTCCTATGAACCTAGGTGCTGTAGCAAGCACCTAAGATAGTGCTAGTACTGTGGGCAGAACTTCAGCAGACAGTGTTAGAGCCTTGGTAAAATATTAAGCTCTAGATGGAATGTTAAGGCCTAGGTAGCAGCTGCTGGGTTAGCCTGCCATTGTAAGGAAACTTCTCATTTGTTTCTGCTGTTACTAGGACGTTTTCTTTTTTCCTTTTCTTTTTTTTATCAGATAATCTCTGTATTTACATTTGAAAAGTTATCCCCTACCCCCCATCCGGCTCCCCTCCCCCTCCCCTTCACTTGTCTTTACAAAGGTGCACTTGCTCCTAATCACCCTCTCCACCCAAGTGCTTGCCATTCCCCTATATTGGGAAAATGTGACCTTCCTGGACCAAAGGCCTCTTCTCACATTGATGCCAGATACTGCTATCTTCTGCTACATATGCAACTGGAGCCATAGGTCTCTCAATGTGTGCTCAATGGTTGGTGTTTTAGTCCATGGGAGTTGTGGAGGGTTTGGTTGGTTGATAATGTTCTTCCCATGAGGTTGCAACCCCTTTAAGCTCCTTCAGTCCTTTCTTTAGCACCTTCATTGGGGTCCCCATGTTCAGTTCGATGGTTAGCTGCAAGCAAGCTCAGCTGTATCTATGTGACTCTGACAGAGCCCTGAGGAGGCATCTCTATCTAATACTAGGTCACTTTCTTCTTCTTCTTCTTCTTTTTTAAAGATTTATTTATTAAATGTTTATGAGTATGCTGTAGCTGTCTTCAGACACACCAGAAGAGGGCATCAGATCCCATTACAGATGGTTGTGAGCCACCATGTGATTGCTGGGAATTGAACTCAGCACCTCTGGAAGAGCAGTCAGTGCTCCTAACCTCTGAGTCATCTCTCCAGCCCACTAGGACACTTTCTAATGCCAAGATTGAAAGTGTTCTGTGGCCTTGGAAGCCCATAGAACTATTTTGTGTAGTTACCCACAATAAGCTTGGACCCGAACCAACCACCCAACAGCATGTCCTACACCTATGTGTTAGTTTTTATGGTATAAGCTGTCCCTGGGATAGACCCCAATATAAGAGATACAGTTGTACCAATATAGGGAACGATTTGAAATAAGACTCCCATTTTATTTTGAGTAGTAGTCTAGGAAAGTTTTAGTTCCTAAGACCTCCCTGGGAACTGACATCCTGGTTGGCAAGTTAAGACATGAATAAGTCCCATCCTGGTAGACAAGTTAGGACATGAATGTTAGATAAGACAACTCCCTTGCCACAGTTGAATACCCCAACCAATGGAAACAGGATAAATGCACAACGGAAAACAGTTCCTCATTGAGAAGGTGGGACTGCTCAAGGTCACTGTGAAGCACAGTTGGAATAGACACATAAAGGGGCATAAAAATGCAACAAAATTTTGGGGTTCATTTTTGAGAAATAAATAATTTCTAGAGGCAGGCATTTACAGTGAACATGCTGAGATTCTGAGTTGCCTGCTAGTAGGTGCCACTCCGTAAAACTGAACACATTTCTATTGGCCCTGATTTTCTGTAGACCTGTCTGTGTGTCTGTCCTTTCTCCATTCCCTTGCTGACCCTAATTGGGGTTCCAGGCCCCAAGTCTTAGAAGGGCAATGGTATGTCATCTGGTTGAAATGACGCTCTCTACAGCATCAAAATGACACCTTTGTGCTAGCCAGAACATTCTATTGGACGATCGCTGACCAATTGGCCTACGCAGGGATTCTTCACTTTCTCATTTTTAACATCTGTTGGTTTGCTTATTTTGGAATCTGCTCTTGCCTTCTACCACGTGGGTTCTATGTGGTTCTACAGGGTTCACCAGGTCCCTGTTTTTGTGTTCTGGGACAGTTTTCATAAACGCTGTCTAGACTCCATGCGGATTTGGCTCCTCCAGCTATGAGCCTGAGACAGTTGAAGCAATAGTATCTTTTGGCTTGTCTTTTTCCGTTGGTAGTGGAGCTCTTACAAAGGGGACGTGAGTTTTTGCTTTCCATCTCTTTCCCCTAAGATGGTCTTCCAACGATAGCTACGTAGACACCAAATTGATTGGCCCTCCTGTAATGTAGAGGACTGTAGGGGGAAAGGAGATGTGGGAAAGATGAAAAGGTAGAAGAGGCTTGTAGCTCGACCTGAAAACAAAACAGCAAAAAGGAGATTAAAAACAAAAACAAGAAAACATTTGGTGACCTTGAACTGCTGACCTCCTGCCTCAGCCTCCTACAAGCTGGGATTATAGGCTGGTCCAGCTACCCTTGAAATTCTTTTCTTTTTTCAGGAACTCAGTCAGTACCTAGACCAGTTTGGCCATGAATTTAACAAGAGATCCGCCTGCCTTTTGTCTCTCAAATTCTGGGATTAAAGATTTGAGTCACTTCCCCTGTGGGAGTGGACTGGAGTGAAGATGGGATTTAATTTTTTTAAAAATGTAAAAAAAAGGGGGGGGGGTTGGAAATATCCATAGTTTAGATTCCAATGTATTTCAGAAGCCAAGTTTCAGAGGTGTGTGTGTGTCTGTCTGTCTGTCCCTCTCCCCTTCTCCCTATCCCTCTCTTCCTCTCCCCATCCCCCTCTCGCAGTCGCCCCTCTCCACACCACCCCAGATGACGTATTGAGGGAATTCTGGGATCCGCCAATCAGCGCGCGCCATCGGGTATTTAAGGACAAGGGCCGCGCGGCCTCAGCAACTAACCCTAAATTTCGGTGGCTGTGGGTTCTGTTCTTTTGTTCTCCGCCCGCTGTTTTGTTCGCTGACTTTCAGCGGGCTTGGAAAGTCCAGACCCACAGCCGACTACGGCGGGTCCCGGCCAAACAAAAAACGTCAGCGCGTGAGCTCCGGGCTCGCCCGGGGTTCCGCGGCGCCAGGCCGCCCAGCCCCGTACCCGCCTACAGGCCGCGGCCGGCCTGGGGTCTTCGGGCTCCGCTGCCGCCGCGAAGAGCTCCGCTCTGTCAGCCGCGGTACGCCGCGGGCTGGGGTCAGGCCGGGCGAGCGTCGCGAAGACAGTAACGGAACCGGTTCCCGTGTTCGGTGGCTTACCTGAGGTGTGGCAAGTGCACCAGGAACTCGGTTCCTACAGCCCCCCACTCCCGCTGGGGAACTGCCTGGCTGCCCGCGTGCGCACATGGCCGCAGTGCTCACAAAAGGATGGCCGTTGAGTCAGTCAGGGTCGCCTGCCAAAGGGTAGTTTTTAACTTCATGCCCCGCCTCCACTTTTGTATTCTGTTCATGTTTCTGCCCTGCAGAGCTTCCAGAAGTTTCGCTGGGCCTGCCTGAACCTGCAACGCTGCCATGTGGATGTGTACCTTCATACTGGGTTTGTGTATGGCCGGGACTCGAATCTAGAGCATTTTAAATTCTCTCTCAACTGGTATTCCTTCCCAATCTATGGAAGATTTTCTTTTGTAAACAGTTAGAATATCTAGTTTTTTTTTAAAATGAAAATGTTGCTTTGTCTTTTGCTGCAGAACATTAAATGAAAGCTGGGAAAGAAGTTTAGAGATACTGTGAGTGCCCTCTACCCCTGCCTACCTTCGCTTCACACATTGGATCTGGTTTCCTTTCAGAAAAGAAAATGAGCTAGGCACTTGGGAGGCAAAGGCAGGTGTATCGAGTTCAAGGCCATCCTGGTTCTACAGAGGGAGTGCCAGGACAGCCAAGTGGATACCAGGAAACTGTATCAAAGGCCAAAGCAAAGAATCTGTTGGGGTGGCACACTTAATCCTAGTGCTTGGGAGGCAGGCAAGTAGGGTATCTGTGAAGGAGAGGATGGGGGAGGGAGAGGAGGAGGAGCCACCCATGGAAAGGGTATCAGTCCTCAGCCCACAAGGAGTCTATGTCTCAAGCCAATGCAGTGTCTTAACTTTCTCAATACTCTATCTGAGGTGCTAGCCAGGGCCTTAGTATAAACACTGAAGCAATGAAGAGGCATGTGGCCAGTAATTTTGTGAGTTATGTGCCATATAGCAATTCAGTCATCTGAAACAGGCCCCTTGCAGCTAACATGTTTCTTAGGGTTAGGGTTAAATTACTGTTATAAAGATGGGGGAATAAGCTGGGCTGTAGCTTAAGAGGCAGACAGCTTGCCTAGAATGCTAAGGGTTCTGAGTTCAGTACCCAGTTAGAAAAAAGGGGGGAGGGGGCAGGGAAGCAATACACACAAACATAGACACATATATGTGGTGTGTGTGTGTGTGTGTGTAAAATTTGGAGCTGGGGAGATTCAGTGGGTAAAGTACTTGATGTTTTAAGTTTGAGGACCTGAGTTCTAATGCTCAGAACCCACAGGAAGCTGTACATGGTCCTGTAAACCTGTGACCCCAGCACAGCGCCGTGCTGGTCTGGTGTAAGCGGGCAGGATCCACAGAGAGGCTGCCCTAAGGTAGTAGGTGAGAACAGACATCTGAACTCAAACAGCCCCCATACAGTGCATTTACACATACAAACATGGAAATTACTTTTGAGGATTTAAAATTCTGGCTCCTTGTAATGATCACTGAGAATTTTCCAGCCTCTGGAGAAGCACCCTGCATATGGAGGAATAAAGCTCTAGGACCAGCTTTGCCAGTTACTGGTACATGACTATTTAAACAAAAGGCCCAGACTAGCCAAGGCTTGCCTGGGACATCCTTATAGCTCAAACAGGATTGCAATTGGCTGCATTACGGTGGCCCCTAACCCCTCTTCCCCCTTTGAAGAAAGAGCCTCATGTAGTTCAGTATGGTCTCAAACTTGCTGATCAGTAGGGAGTGCATTGAACTTTGATCTTTTGTATTAAAAGGTGCATGGTACATGCCCAGGTTCTTGATGTGCTGGGCTTTGGGCTTGCTCAGCAAACATTCCAAATAAAGTGCATCCCCACTCCTGAGGCCAACCCTAAGCTCCTCTCCCTGCCTGTCTCCCAAAATTAAGTCCACATTAGCCCCAGCGGTCTACTTTCTGGACTGCAGATAGAAATGTCTTTTGTTCTTGCTCCATCTAGTGGTAATTTAGAGTCTCCACATGTAGAAAATTCCTACCTGTTCTGGGCCTTGATAGCACTACACTGTGAATGGCTTTCCTTGAAGGAAGCATTGAAATTCAAGCATTTCAAGTTGTTGCTTGAGATCGTTTTAGTATGTACCTAGGATTATTTTGCCTTTAGATGTAAAACCCTGGGCTTCTTCTCCAGCACCATGTCTTCCTGTGTGTGGTCATGCTTCCTGCCATCATGGTAATGACTAAACTTGTGCAACTTGTCAGCAAGCCCTAATTAAATGTTTCCTTTATAAGAGTTGCCGTGATGCTTGTTCATAGCAATAGAAACTCAAACTAAGACAAGTATAGAGACCAAAGAGGGAGTTCTTTGCAGGAGACGGTGAGTGAGAATCAGACTAGGTGGAGGTACAGCTTTGAAACATAACCAAAGCTATGTTTTGTAACAAAATACTGCACATAATGCCCTGATTAATGGATGGAGAATGGATGTATGGCATTTACTGAAACGGGAAAAGGGAGGAAGAAATGGGCTTGGGAGCTGAGATGGAGGATTCAGTGGTTTAAACAGCAGTGAACTGTGCCATCTAAAGTTTGTTTAACCTTTCTCTCCAGGAAGACCTTGAAGGATAGGTTTTCACCTCTTATGCCTCAACACTGCAAGCAATCCAGCAGGCTGCAGACTCAGTACACAGCAGGGCTTATTAAGTGGATATCGTCACTTTGTAAATACTTCATTTATGTCAGCCTCTAATAAGATTACGGTTATTGCGGCTGGGATGTGGCCAAGGGTAGAACTTGCACCTCACGGTGCAAGACGATTGGTACCACAAAACTGGTAGGGATTCTGGTTACTGTGCAAAGGCTTTAGAGCAGTTTTCCTCACCAAGGCAGACCAGGACAGCAACAAAACATGGTTGGCAATAAATTGTTGTTTAAGACGAGAATGAAAGGGTATGAATGTTTCTCTTTTTAGTTTTTTGCTTGCTTAGTTTTCTATAGTGATGCTTAAAAATGGAGTTGAAACGGTGTAGTGTTTAAGTTATTGGGCCTGCTTCCAGTCTTCCTTAAGCAATTTTATGTCTCTGGGTTTCAGTTTCTCCACTTGAAAAGGGAGGTCCTGTTAGTTGACTTATCTCAGAAGGATGTCCTAAAACCCAGCCAAGTTGATTTTTTTGTTATTTTTGTTTTGTACTTTCTCAACAGAGGGGCCCAGGAAAACAATGATTATTAACTGTGATAGAGAACCACAACTTCAAAGTACATTTTTAAAAGCTTTGAGAGCTTGTTTTTATTTAATGTATATGGGTGTTTTGCCTGCTTGTGTGTCTGTGTACCATATGCATGCAGAGCCTCCAGAGGTCAGATGATGTCAGGTCCTGGGTTTGGACTTAGGTTGATGTGAGCTGCCTTGTGGGTGCTGAAAATTGAGCCCAGGTTCTTGGGAAGAGCAGCCAGTGCTCTTGGCTGCTGAGTCATCTCTCCATCCCCTTTAACTACTTTAGTTGTCCTCAAAGTCTTTGAACATGAGAAGTTTCCCAACAGCACTTGAGTTAGGTGTTCAGAAGTTTCTGGAAGGCTGTTCTCATTGTAAAGGTGTAAATAATCTTTGAACAAATACGCTTCACTCATAAATATGCTTCCTCATTTGTACCTTAGAAAGATGATTATTATCTGGCACATGAGGTTAAGTTCAACTCCTTGGTGCTATTGTAGTTCAACCACCTTTTATGTTTTAATTCCAAGGTTGAGAAGAAGCCACTTAATTCAGTTACATTAAAAGAAAATTATGTGAGCACAAATATTTTCAAATGGCATATGTAAATAGTGCTTTTCATTTTAGCTACAATATACTCAAGCAAATTATGTATATAAAAACCCAGTGTTTGGCCAGTGAAATGGCTCCATAGGTAAAGGCATCTGTTACCTAACCGGAAAACCCAGTTAGATGCCCAGGACCCACATAGTGGAAAGAGAATAGTTGCTTCAAGTCGTCCTCTGAACTCCACAGACACACAAAATAATATATTTTTAAAAAGTAATACTTGAACCCAGCAGTGGTAGCACATGCCTTTAGTTCTAGCACTCAGGAGGCAGAAGCAGGTAGATCTCTGTAAGTTGAAGGCCAGCCTGGTCTACAGAGCAAGTTCTAGGACAGCCAGGGCTGTACGGAAAAAACAGGTCTCAAAAACAACAAAAGCCAAAAAGATTTTGAAAAAATTCAGTATATTTCTTATTTGCTACATCTTTTCTTTAAACTACTTTTAATAAATATAATTAATGCTTTTTGGTTGTAGGTGTGTGTGTGTGTGTGTGTGTGTGTGTTTGCATGTGTTTGCTCGTGTAAGTGTGTATGTACATTTGTGTAGAGGTTTGAGAAACACCAGGTGTCCTCACTTGTTCTCTGCCTTTTTTTTTTTCTTTTTGAGACATCTCTCACTAAATCTCATTTTTTTTGGAGACATCTTTCACTAAAATTAACTGATTTAGCTATACTGGCTGACTAGAAAGCCTGAGGTTATAGGAATGGGCCACTATAGGCAAAAAATTAAATTCTGAGAGAAGCCCACTGTAGTCTAGTTCCTAGGTTTGAAAATTCCACTTCAATTAATGTCTTACGAGCATGTCAAAGAAAAATTGCAAACTTTTTGGCAAAATTACTACATAATATTAGAGTAAGAATGGACTATTGAATATGTTTATAAATAAATAATTATGTCAAATGTTACCTGTATTAGTGAGGGTTCTCTAGAAGAATAGATAGAACGAACCCCCTTCCATCTATCCATCTGGAAAGAATATATTAGGATGGATTACGGGCTGTGGTCCAACATGTTGCCTACCAAGGGAAGGCCCAATAATCCTTGTAGTAGCTCAGTCCACGAGGCTGGGTGTCTCAGCTGGCTTTCAGTATAAGCTGGAATCCTGAAGTAGGGTCCACTGACAGTGAAGGGATGGACCTGCCAGGGAGAGTCAGCCAGAGAAGGGATCACGCTGCCTTCCACATCCTTTATACAGGCTGCCAGGAGAAGGTGTAGCCTCGATTAAAGATGGATCTTCCCAGCTCAAAAGATCTAGAATAAAAGTGGGTCTTTCAAGTTCAACTTATTTAAGAAAGAATCAGGTGTTTTAGTTAATTGCTTATATGATCAATCAGGTTTACAACTAGATAATCAGCCAACTAATCTGAAGAGTATGTCCCTTTTCTGGATAGTAATTTGCCTATAGATGAGTAGGCAATTTCTGCCCCGTGGCCACCTAGCCACAATGTATAATGGCGATATAAATGCTCAGTTTCTTCTTTGAATCCAAGAATGGAGAGCTGTTAGGGCAGATATATCTCAACAACAAATGATTAATTGGCAATAAATGTCACATTCTGTGGATTTCTGACGTTTCTGAAAACTGTAAAGTAACCTGGACTGTTGTCCTTTAACAACTCTCAGCTATTTCTCATTAAAATATCTTGAAAACACCCTAACAATTCAGAGCCATGAACTCGGATGTTTAATCATCTAAAATCAGTTTGTAAAGGCAGTTATAAAAGGACTGGGTCTAAGCTTTATACCTTCCTCCTCTTCTTCCTTCTCCTCTACCCCCTCTCCAGTAAACTTGCCTTTCAAATTATAGACCAGCTCTCTGTTATGTTGAATTGTAGACTGTATTATTTAGCCTGAACAAGACAGCAAGTGTTAATTTTACCATCATTTTCTGGTTCAGGGTAGCAACCTCCACGCTGCCTGTATGTATCCTAGATTTATTTCCTGCATGTCTCCCTCCCCACTGTTGTTTACATGTTTTCTTTTATGATGGAAAATTGTAGATTGTCCGGAAGCTGTTTGTATTTTAATGTTAATTCCACTTCTCCTAGAAGGGCAGCCTATTCTCTACTCAAGAGGTGACTTCATCTGAACCTTCCTGTTTTAATTAGTAAAATAAAGGAAAGCCAGTGACTAGGCGAGGTGAGCAAGGTGGAGAAAAGAGAGGTCTGAGAGGTCAGAGGATGAGGGTGGAGGTCGTTGAAAGGACCAGCTAGACCCAGGTGGGATTAATTGGCGTTAAATAGCTATGAACATTTAAGGATTTTATAGGTCTAATATCTCATATAGAAGGGCAGTTTGTATCTTTGTATATTTCATGCAATCTGTGTAGAGGGTTTGTGGATTAAGAGTTGAATATATAAACCTGTATGAAAAGCTCTCGGGCTGTAGAGTTGTATTTATGTGGGATTTTGGGGTAGAGAAACGCCCCGAGACGGAGGCAGCTAACAGGCAGTAGAAAACTGCCAGGGAAGGGAGTTGCACGGACAAGTTGGGCCGTGGTGGCAGCTCAGACTGGGTGACAAGAGGTGCTCGAGGCTCCAAACTAAAATCTGGCCTGAGGAGTGAGACCTTGGGCCAGTAAAGAGATATACCGCTTTTTATTTTTTTTAATATTTACTGCAATAGAAAACAGCCTTGGTTTATTTTTCTGTATCCATTTCTGTAGGCTTAGATTTTTCAAAACCTACTTTAATAAGGATTTCAAATGCTTCAACCCCTCTTCTAGTTCATCATCCAAAGGTAGAGGAGAAAAGATGGTAAATAGGACAAAGGGCTGTGAACCCAGTGAAAAGTAGTTCCTTGGGGCGATCCCAATCTCCTTTGCCAGTTCAGTAGTGTCAGGATACCAACAGTCCAGTTCAAAAGTTTCACCAAACACAAATCAGCAATGTCAGCATGATCCAGCAGAAACTGCTAGGCCTCTACGGAATGGGCATGAGTCAGCAGGAGTGACCTGGAGTGCTAGCGGTGCTTTGCTGTGCTCTCTAAATGACTCGAAGATCAGCAGAGACTCGAGACCAACAGAGCCCCCACCCCAGCTCTCTCCAGTACTCTCTCCCTCTATTCCCTACTTCTCACCTGATCTCTACCTTTCCCATCCCCTCCCATCCCCACCCACCCCAGCCTACCCTCAGAATGCTTTATATTTCTCCTTCCCAGGGAGATCCATGTGTTTCCCCTCAAGCTCTCCTTGTTACTTAGCCTGCCAGGCTCTCTGCTTGCTTACCATTTACTTAACAGCTAATATCTACTTAAAAGTGCAAATGTTCTATATTTTTCTGGGTTACCTAATCAGATTTTATTCTTGTTGCATCCATTTGCACATTTCATGATGCCTTTTTAGAAAACCGGCTGAGTAACTTTAAATGTCCTTATTTCTTTATCCATTCTTCCATTGAGGAGCATGTAGGTTGTTTCCAGTTTCTGGCTATTATGAATAAAGCGGCTACAAACAGTTGGACAAGTGTCCCTGTGGTAACATGGAGCGTCCTTAAGGTATATGGTCAAGAGTGGTCTTGAGGTAGAGTGACTTCAAATTTTCTGAGGAACCACCATATTGATTTCCACAATGACAAGTGTACAACTTTGCACTTTCACCGGCAATGGAAGAACATTTCCCCTTGCTCCACATCCTCTCCAGCACGAGCACAAGTGACAATTTGCGTTATTGATCTTAGCCATTCTGACAGACGTAAGATAGAATTTCAGGCAAGTTTTGATTTACATTTCCCTAATGCCTAAGAATATCGAACATTTCTTTAAGTGTTTCTCAGCCATTTGAGATTCCTTTATTCTCTGTTTAGATCTGTACCCCATATTTTAATTGGATTATTTGGTTTTTTTTTGATATGTAGTTTCTTGAGTGAATATATATATCTTTTTTCCTTACAATTTTATTTTTTTAAAAAAGAGATACATGTACAGATTATTAAAAGCATTTTAGTGTAAATATATATGAATATGTTTTTATCAGTACTTGATTTTTTTAAAAGGTTTGATAGTATGCATTGAAATCTTACTATTTACAAAGATCATAAAGTATATGTAAAACAAAATGTAACATGGAAATAGTCCAAAGTTTTCTTAGTTTCTAAAGATTAAACATAATGGTTTTTTAACTACCAAAAGTTGCCACAAGGCTATCTTCTTACCACTTGAGTTATTAATGATTTAAGGTCTAGGTGTACCCCACTCTGAGAGGATTGTATACACTTATTATTATTATTATTATTATTATTATTATTATTATTATTATTATTTTCTCAGAAGGACTGAGGTTTCCACTTTTTGGCCTTTTTTTCTTTTTCTTTTTTTAGCTTCATATAGTCTGTGAGTAGTTTCTTGGGTGTTCAGAGCTTTCTGGGGTTAGTATCCAATTATCAGTGACTGCATATTGTGTCTGTTCTTTTGTGACTGGGTTACATGTAGCAGGAAGATGGATCCTGGTTTTGCATCCATCCTGTTAGCCTTTTTATTGGGGAAATGAGTCTATTGATAGTGAAAGATATCAATGAACAATGATTGTTAATTTATGTTATTTTGTTGTTGTTGGTGGTGGTGTGTGTGTGTTTTTGGCTTTACTGGAATGAGATATTTCCTGTTTGATCACGGGTGTGTTTAATCTCTTTGCTTCAACATTTTCCTTTTAGCACCTTCTGTAAGGTTGTACATTTGGCTTTTTTGTGGAATCTCTTATTCCTCTGCCTATGGTGATTGAAAGTTTTGCTGGGCATAGTTATCTGGGTTGGCATCTTTGGTCTCTTAGGGGTCTGCAAGACATCTATCTATGTTCTTCTAGCTTTTAGAATCTCCATTGAGAAGTCAGGTATAATAGGTCTGCCTTTATATGTTATTTGATCTTTTTCCCTTATCAGTTTTAATATCCTTTCTTTGTGCTATACATTTAGTATTTTGATTATTATGTGTTTGAAGGGACTTTCTTTTCTGGTCCAATCTATTCGATGTTCTGTAAGCTTCTTGTTTCTTTATATGCATCTCCTTCTTTAGGTTAGGACAATTTTCTTGTTGTTTTATGGAAATTATTTTCTGGGCCTTTTAACTGGGTTTCTTCATATAATCCTATTATTCTTAGGGTTGGTCTTTTCATACTGTCCCAGAGTTCCTAGATGATTTCTGTCAGGAATTTTTTTCTACTGTATCTTCAGTGCCTGGGATTCTCTCTTCCATCCTTTGTATTCTGTTGGTGAAGCTTGCCTCTGTGGCTCCTGTTACTATTCCTAAATTTTTCATTTCCTTTTCATTTCATTTCCAGTTCCCCTAGTTTGAGCTTTCTTTATTGCTTCTATTTTCTTTTTTCAGGTCTAGACGAGTTTTGAGTTTGATTTGTTTCCATCAACTGTTTGTTTGTGTTTTCTTGGCTTTCTTTAAGGGGGTTATTAATTTCCTCTTTAAGGACCTCTGTTATCTTCATACAGTTGATTTTTAAGGTCTTTTTCTTGTGTTTCAGCAGTGTGAATATTTGGGGCCTGCTGTAGTAGCATGGCTGGGCTTTGGTAGAGATACATTGCCCTTGCTGCTGTTGATTGTGTTCTTATATAAGTGTCTAGCGTTTTGGTTTGGGATGATTATATGTCTAGGTGCAGAATTTTGGATTTGTCTTTGTTAGGTGTGTGTTTTGCTTCTTGGTTTTTGTTTCCTCTCTGGATTTTCAGAGAGTGTGTTGACTGTGTGTTGCCTGTTTTACTGACCTGCTTGGTTGCTGTGTTCACAGGGAATGCTTGCTGGTATTAGAGGCTGGGGGAAAGGGAGGTCAGGAAGGCATGGCCTGTTGCAGTACTGAGGATTGGGTCTGGGGAAACAGAGAAGGTCTTAGGGATTCAACCTGGTCATTTGGCAGGTGTGGGTCTACCAGGTGTCTGCCTGAGTTAGGAGCTAGGTCACAAGAATGGGGAGGGGAAAGGAAGTCAAGGCAGGGGGCAGCTGTGGGAACAAAGCAGGCATGGACAGGGAGGAGTGGAAGTGTTGTGCAGGGAGGGCAGGCACAAGATAAAGCAAGGTCTGTGATTGGACAGTGAAAAAAAAAAAGGCAGGGACAGAGTTTTGGAAAGGAGGAGAGAAGCAGAGAGAGAGGAGAGAAGCCAAGATGGAGGAGGAAGAGGATGGCCCATCTCCATGTGGCTTTCAATAGCCACAGGTTGCTAGAAATGCCTTAATAGGGATGGATTATTATGTGGCAGTTTGTCTTGTCTAGGTGGGCAGATTGTATCATATCAATTGGCTCTGAGTTTTTTGTGTGGACATTTTTGTGGAGTGAGAACTTACTGATCTAAATCTGGTTGGTGAGTTACAAGCTTCTAGAGTTTTGATTTTTGTCAGCCTATTGGGAGTTGTGACAATAACCACAGGGGCTGTTGCAGGGAATGAGAATAGAGTTTATGACCGAGTGTGGCAGGAGGGCAGCCACTGCTGGGACCAGAGAGTAGCTGGGGGTAGTGTGACATGGTGTCCTGGAACTGTTCGCCACTATTTTTAGGATTTATTGCAACAGGGAGGTTGGTGTTCTTTTGCAGCTCCGGGGAAGACCCCAAGGAGTGGGTTTGGGGAAACAGAGAGAGGGTAAAAAATGTAACCTCTTATTCTAAGGATAAAGCCAATCTCACATTTCTTGATTTTTAAAAAATGCACTTTATAAAACAAAACAAAAAATCTACACTTTCTTCCTGAGCATTACTTCTTTACATCTTTTATTATTTGAAGTGAAGTAAGAAGATAATTGGCTGATGTGGTGCATGACCTGTGTGGTTGTGCTTGCCTGTAATCATAGCACCTGAGAGTCAGAGGCAGGAGACTCTAAAGTTCAAATTCATTCTCTGTTACATAGAAATCTTAAGGTAGGACTGACTACCTTAGACAAAGCCAGATGAGCTACCCAAGAGAAAGCCAGAAGAGTACAGCATCAGCTTTTCTGTTTTCTGAACTGTCCAGGTATGGTTGGGTTGCCATGACTACCTGGCACAATGAATTGAATCCTCTGAACCATCATCTGTTCTTTAAGTTGCTTTCTTTCAGCTATTTGATCACAGCATGGAGAGCAAAGGTCTATATGGATGAAAGGTACTATCAATCAGATCTGGATCCGCAGACATTCCAAACTAAACTGGGTGTGGTGCTCCACACTTGTAACTCAAGCACTGGAAACATTGATGCAGGAGTCAAGGGGTTGAGGTCAACCTGGGCCTGATAGGGTGTTGGGACCCAGTTCAAGACTGGAGTTGTGTATAGGGAATTCTGAGTACTTGTAAGAAAATTGTAAGAAACAAACCAAAACACAAGTCTTCTTCAAAACACAGAACTGTTCTTGGAACGTGTTTTTGTGTCCCTCACAGCTGTAGTGGACAGGAGTGAGTTTGCTTCGGATTATTCTTTACAATTGGCTATTACTTGTTCATATGCTTCTGTGGACAAACATGCCATGTGCGGTTTGTCCTTGTGATTGAACACCTTACTCAGGTGACTCTTCTTAACCCTCAGTATAAATTGTCTGATGCTCTGAATAAAGTTGGCTATTACATGAGACTTTAGTTTGCCTCGCTGTTAGGCCCAGCTTTTGCAGACTCACATTACCAACTAGAATGGCAACAATAGTCTACGTCCAACAAAACAAAACAAAACAAAAACAAAAACAAATGACCAAAATTTCACATTAGCTCTACTGAAGACTTAAGATATTAGATGATACAGGAGAATCAATATGTATGTATTCACCCCACACACAAATGATGGAGGAATCATTATTTCTGGAATCCTTTTGCCTTAGCTTCCTGGAAGCTGGAATTTATAGGCATGCAACACAAAAGTAATGTGTGTGTGTGTGTGTGTGTGTGTGCATGTGTGTGCATGTGCCCTTATATGCCTGCATGCAGAGGCCAAGGAAAGAAGTCAAGGAATATGCTGTCTTACTTCTTTGAGATAGTCTCTTACCGAACCTGGAGCTAGTCTGGCAGCCAACAAGCCAGAGGGATTCTGTCTGTGCTCTCCCCTGGCCTGGAGTGACAGTCACTCCTGGCTTTTTACACGGTGGTTGGGGATCTGAATCCACATTCTCATGCTTGAGCAGTAAGTACTCATTCATTTCCCTCTCTCCCCATCCCCAGGAGTTTTGAACGGAGGTGAGAATGACAAAAGGCAATCGCCATTTTTTCCCCTTCAATTCTGTCGAGGTGCCGTTGTTTAATAGAAAGGAAAACAGCAAAAGCACAGAAGGCTTGGGCCAAGGTTTCTCAGCATTAACATCCGAAGCAGGTTTTGTAGGAGGTAGAGGAGTGGATGCAGAAATGGAGACAGCGAAGACAGGAAAATTTTTTTTTAAATGTAACTTATGTAGGATCTCATTTTTCTCTGGCTGCAACTTGACATTTGGCTCAGGCTGGCTTTGAACTAGCAGAGCTCTACCTGCCTCAGCCTCTTGGTTGGGACAAATGTAGGGACCACCATTTAAAGGCTTGTGTTTTGTGTGTTCCTTGGTGGTGCTGAGGAATGGCGTGCTCTGTCACTGAGCTGCACTCCTAGGCCCAACAACTTGACTTTTGTGTTAGCACCAAAGATATCCTTGAGATACTTTCTTACCTAATCCTATGTATCTGGTTCTGGTATCAGTCTTTCTGTTCTGATGAAGCTGTGATTACTTCTCCACTGAGATGACCCAGAGAGGACCTGCTGCCAAGCCTGATGACCTGAGTCCGGTCTCTTAGAGTACACATGGTACAAAAATGCCACTTCAGAAAATTGTTCTCTCATCTTCATCTGTGTGCCATGGCTACACACACACACACACACACACACACACACACACGTGCATGTGTGCACAAATGTAGAGACAAAGCAAATACTGCACTTCTAAGTATAGCACTTTAAAAAAATTATTGGATATTTTATGTATTTCCATTTCAAATGTTTTCCCCCTTTGCCCTTTCTCCCAAGCTCCCTCCCCCTCCCCCTGCTTCTATGAAGATGCTCCCACTCCCACCCACTTCCACCTCATTGCCCTGGCATTCCCCTACACTGAGAAGACGTACTTTCACAGGACCAAGGGCTTCTCCTCCTATTGATGCCAGACACTGCCATCCTCTGCTGCATGTGCAGCTGGAGCCATGGGTCCCCCATGTGTGCTCATTGGTTGTTGTTTTAGTCATTGAGAGCTCTGGGGGGTGGGGTTGGTTAATTGATATTGCTGTTCTTCCTATGGGGTTTCAGCTCCTTCAGTCCTTTCTTTAGCTCCTCCACTGGGGTCCCCTGTGCTCCGTCTAATGGTTAGCTGCAAGCATCTTCATCTGTATCAGTAAGACTCTGGCAGAGCCTCTCAGGAGACATCTATATCAGACTCCTGTCAGCAAACACTTCTTGGCATCAGCAGTAGTCACTGGGTTTGGTGGCTGCAAATGGGATGGATCCCCAGGTGGGACAGTCTCTGGAGGGTCTTTCCTTCACACAAAGTGCTCCATACTTTGTCCCTATATTTCCTCCCATGAGTATTTGTTCTCTTTTCTAAGAAGGACTAAAGCATCCACACTTTAGTCTTCCTTCTTCTTGAGCTTCATATGGTCTGTGAATTGTTTTTTGGATATTCTGAGCTTTTGGGCTAGTATCTGCTTACCAGTGAGTGCATACCACATGTGTTCTTTTGTGACTGGACTTCACTCAGAATGATGTTTTCTAGATCCATCCATTTGCTTAAGAATTTTATGAAGTCATTGTTTTTAATAGCTGAGTAGTAAGTACTCAGTATTACTCCAAATGTAGTAATACTCCAAAATGTGTAAATGCACCACATTTTCTGTATCCATTCCTCTGTTGAAGGACATTTGTGTTCTTTCCAGCTTCTGGCTATTATAAATAAGGCTGCGATGAACATGGTGGAGCATGTTTCTCTGTTATACGTTGGACCATCTCTTGGATATATGCCCAAGAGTGGTATATCTGGGTCCTCGGGTAGTACTATGTCCAATTTTCTGAGGAATCAGCAGACTAATTTTCCTAGTGGTTGTGCCAGCTTGCAATTGCACCAACAACTGAAGTGTTCCTCTTTCTCCACATCCTTGCCTGCATCTGCTGTCACCTGTGTTTTTTATCTTAGCCATTTTGATTGGTGTGAGTTGGAATCTTAGGGTTGTTTTTATTTGCATTTTCCTGATGACTAAGGATGTTGAACATTTCTTTAGGTGTTTCTCATCCATTCAGCATTCCTCAGTTGAGAATTTCTTGTTTAGCTCTGTACCTCATTTTTAGTAGGTTTATTTGGTTCTCTGGAGTCTAACTCCTGAGCTCTTTGTATATATATTGGATATTAGCCCTCTATTGGATGTAGGATTGATGAAGTTCTTTTTTCTAATCTGTTGGTTGCCATTTTGTCCTATCGACAGTGTCCTTTTCCTTACAGGTCCCATTTATTGCTTCTTGATCTTAGAACATAAGCCACTGGTGTTCTGTTCAGGAAATTTTCCCAAGTGCTGATGTGTTAGAAGGGGATAGCACGTTTCTTAATTCTGTGAGTTAGAATGAACTGTCAAGCCTAGGGGTGAGGCAGGAAGTTTGTGAAGAGAACGTAGCCATTGAGGACCCTCCAGCTCCATGGAGCTGCGTACACCCCTCTCCAGACAAAACAACCAGTCACTTGGCCCTAACAACTTGCTTCATGTGCTTTAATTTCAACAGGAGGACAAGTACCTACCTGGTAACACCCAGTCCAGACAATGGCCACAGGCAACAAGGATGTAATAGAAACTCCTGAATGTGTGGGTCAGAAGTGTGGGTGCTCAAGAGAATCCATACCCTGTGGAAGGTGTCTGAAGCAAGAAAAGTCTTACTAAAGATTTTTCCCACAGCTCCTGAAATTTAGACTGCCTCCTGTTGTTGGTCCTCTAATGTCACTGCAGTTGGACCATCAGAAACAAAACAACAACAACAACAAAAACCTAACCCACTGAGGGGCAGGCTAATCCAATGGGGGGCAGGCTGTTCTTGCAGAGGATCTGGGTTCATGTCTCCACACCCACACAGTGCATTGAACCTGACTGTAGCTGCATTTCCAGGACGCCCTCTTCTGATCTTCCAGCACTAGGCATACAGATGGTGCACAGACATACATGCAGTCAAAATACCTATCACATAAAATAAATACATGTTTAAAAAATGAAAACCCCTTGAAATAATATCTGACCCATGCCAAGTTACAAGCGCATGACCTCTGGCCTTGGCAAGTTCAGTCATGAATGCTTTCCATAGGCATAGGGACTCTACCAAGCCCCATATAAAGGTATCTGAGAGGAACCTATGGCTCTTGTATTTTTATAGCCCTCTGGGGCTATTAATCAGGACATGTGTTGAAAATAACAGCACTCCTTCCCCACATACAGGACCTAGAGGCCACGTCCCCATACCCGTTCTTCTCTGGTAAAGTGTCCAAGTATTGTTTCTTCCTTGGGATGATGGTGAGCAGGAGAAGTGGTCATAAGGGCATCACTGTGGTCCATGGGATGAGTGACTCAGCTCTAGATTACACAGGTGTCCCATGCATGACCCTGACTTCACCTTGAAGGGTGAAGCAGGAAGTGTATAAGCAGTACAGAAGGGCGAGGGTATGCAGGGGGAGGGGCTGGTGCTCTGTGCATCACAATTAAGGATTTTCAGCAGTGTTGTAGCTACTCTACAAGGAAGTGTTTCTGGTTTATGTTGGCCGTGTAGATAATGGATGTGTGGAGAAAGGTAGAAGTCATGGCAGTTTGTGAACTTTTTATATAACATAAATCATGAGCTTCATGAATATTAATAAAATTGATGCTATATATATAGATGGCATATTAATAAAAAATGGATGACATCAATATATATTGCTATATAGTATATATGCACCAACTATATTGATGATATAAGTGTATTCTTATTAGTTGTATTAGTCAGGGTTCTCTAGAGTCACAGAACTTACGGGTAGTCTCTTTATATAAGGGAATTTGTTGGTTATTTACACTCTGTAGTTCAACTCCCAGCAATGGTCAGCAGCAGCTGTGAATGGAAGTCCAAGTATCTAGCAGTTGCTCAGTCCCACAAGGCAAGCAGGGGAAGAGAGAGAACCTTTCTTCTTCCAATGTCCTTATGTAAGTCTTCAGCAGAAGGTGTGTCCCTGATTAAAGGTGTGTACTTGCTTTGTCCCAGATGACCTTGAACTCAGAGATCTCCTTGCCTTAGTGTCCTGGGATTCATAGCCTCTAGGCCTCAAGATCTCCATGCCAAGATCCAGGTCAGAAGGTCTCTCAGCCTCAAGACCAGGATCACAGGTGAGCCTTCAATTCTGAATTGTAGCTCATTCCAGATATAGTCAAGTTGACAACCAGGAGTAGCCACTATATTAGCCTATATCAGAAATATTAAAAGGCATAGAGAAGATGGATCAGAAGGCAAAGTGTGTGCCCTCTAAGCATGAGGACCTGAGTTCAATCCCCCAACACCCACATAGGAAAAGAACATAGTGGTGGTTGTGCACTGTGATCCTTGGGCTTTCTGGTCAGCCAGTATAGCTAGATCAGCTAATTTTAGTGAAGGGTGACTCAAAATATAAGATATAATGAGAGACATTTGGATACCATAAATGGGTCTGGAGAAGCAGAAGGGAGGACACAGAGTGGGTGGGCTGGAGAAGAGGGGTGTGGCTGCGTTGGGAAAGAGGGCCGTCGGGAAATGTCGGAGGAAGCGGTGAATATGATCAAGACATGTATAAAACGCAAAGAACTAGTGAAAAACGAAATAACTGATTTCCTCCTGTCCCTCTGTAGCTTCTCTTTCTTGGCCCACCTTGCTGTTCTCCCAGAGATCAGGCAACATTAAAGTCCTTCCTGCCTTCTGCCTCCATGCTGAACAGCCTGTGGCCTGGCTTTGTGGTGTCCTCAGCCTGTGTGTCCCTGCTTTGTGGTGCCCTCCCATTTCTCTGTCGCTCTGAGTCAGTCCGTCCAGTGCGGCCTACTCCGGTTCCCGTCCCCTTCCTTGTTTGCTGTCTTCCCCATTTGACACCAGGTATACAAGGCTGGGACAGCTCTGCAGACCCATGCTGGTGTGCACTGAGCATGTCACTAAGCACATGACATTTATCACTGACCCCAGGGCCTCAGGAAACATCCTTCTCTGCTGATCGTAAGCTGAGTTTTCTGTCACCACACCTCCCTAAATTCTTGCTACATCCCTATAAGCAGAAACCAATTTGTCACCTTTTGTTTTACATAGCAGCCTTCCTTCTATCACAGATTGTCCAACTCATTCTTCAAGTCAAGCTGAGGTTTGCTGCTCTCTCTCTCTCTCTCATACACACACACACACACACACACACATACATACATCATACATACATACATGCACACACACACACTCATACAGACACACATATACATACATACACACACTCATACACACACATGATACCTTATATACACTCATATATGCACTGATAATAATAATAAAAATAATTAAAATTTAAGAGCAGAGCGAAGTTTGGCTGTTGACAGAGTTGAATATTCTTTAAAGGAGAAAATGCTTTTTGATGTGTAAAACTGAATTTCCCCTATGAAACTGTTTCCTCCAGCACGGCATCGGCCTCCAGAACAAAGGCACTCCTTCACAGTGATTGATTTGAGGGCTCAGACTCCGTCTCCCTTAACTAGCAGGAGATGTGGATCATGGCTGGATTCTCTGACTCTGAGGTATTGTTTTTGTTTTTGTTTTTTTTGACATGTTTTGTTTTGTTTTAAGGCAGAGTTTTATGGGCTGGAAAGATGTGCTAGCTGTGCTTCCAGAGGTCCTAAGTTCAATTCCCAGCAACCACATGGTGGCTCATGACCATCTGTAGTAAGATCTGATGCCCTCTTCTGGTGTGTCTGAAGACAGCTACAGTGTATTTATACACATAAAATAAATAAATAATTTTAAAAAAGACAGAGTTTCTCTGTGTGGCTCTGGCTGTCTTGGAACTTGCTCTGTAGACCAGGCTGATCTTGAACTCACAGAGATCCTCTTGCTTCTGCCTCCTAAGTGCGGGGACTAGAGGTGGGCACCACCATGCCCGGTGGCGACTTGTTCTTCTTCTTCTATCGACAGTGGCTTCCTCTATATCTGAGCTGAAGCTGAAGCTTGTATTATAGAGGCTAACACAGGCTAATTTTCTAAATTTTCTACAGAAACGTATTCATAAGTGTGTAAAAAATTAAATGTTTTGTTGTGAGCACCTCCAGTGGATTTTATGGGAAGACAAAGAAAAGTAATTGTCTGGGTATGAAGTTAACTTTTGAAACAAAGTTAAGCTATTTTAAAGGGGGAAACACTGCTTTCTGTACTGGCGGTCTCTTTGCAGTTAACTGTTCAAAATGACAGACACAAAGGGAGAGAGGAGAGGCACTCGGTATATGTTCTCTAGACCTTTTAGGAAACATGGGGTAGTTCCTTTGGCCACGTACATGCGAATCTACAAGAAGGGTGGTGTTGTAAACATGAAGGGAATGGGCACTGTTCAAAAAGGAAGGCCCCCTATGTGTTTGTTACCTTGGCAAAAACGGAAGAGGCTACAATGTCACCCAGCGTGCTGCGTACATACATCATAGGAGGCAAGCAAATGAAGGGCAAGATTCTTGCCAAGAGAATCAATGTGCAGACTGAGCATTATAAGAGCAGAGACAGCTTCCTGAAACAGGTGACAGAAATGATCAGAAGAAAGAGGGAGCCAAAGGAAAAGGCACCTGGGCTTAGCGGAAGAGCCAGTCTGCGCTTGCACCACCCAGAGACGCACACTTGGGACTAACTGAGCCCGGGTTGCAGGAACCCATTGCATGGCTGAATTACAAAAAGAAAGAAAGGACCCGGACAGTTAAAAAAAGAGGGGTGGGAGGATATTACTTACATTTTTAGGAGAGAGGGAGACAAATTCACTGTGTAGTTCTGCCTAACCTGGAACTTAACTGTAGAAAAGACTGGCCTTGAACTCAGAGATCCCTCCGCGCCTCCTCACACGTGTTGGAATTAAAGGCATGTGCCACCACACCCAGCCCAGCCCATTTCTTCTCTAATATTATAGTAACAAATACGGCCAGCCATATGGAAACTAATGAAACATGATTTGCTTTCAATTTTTAATCAAAAGTAGGAACAGTTTCTTTATATAGTGTCTCTGGTTTTAGGGACAAACACTCATCATTTATTACACGTTTCGTTCTCAAATTACTTATGAATACTAAATTCCACGTACATGAGAAGAAACTGACTATGTTGAACTCTGCTTTTCCCATTTTAACTGTACATGTAACGTGTCTAAAACCTCAATAAGGCTAAAAAAAAAAAAACAACAAACAAACAAACAACAAACAAAAAAAACTTGTCGCTTGGCCGTTTTACTTTTTCTCAACAGTAGATGGCAGTATATGCTCACCTGTAGCAAAGACTCCAGTCATTCCAGCAGCTATAGGATTTGATCTTTGTTCTCTCCCTGTCACCAAGGAGAACAAAACTGTTCTATTTAACATTGCAAAACGAAGGTGAAAATGGTTTGTGTGTCAGTGATCTTATGTTTAAAAATTTGACGAAGACATGCGAATGTTTGCAAGTCCCCCAAAACAGATAGCGTCCTACTGTGGACGGGAAGTGGCTTGCTGCGAGTGTTATTGAACAAAGGGACCTGGGGAGCAGACAGTGCAGAAGACTTCAGTTTCCTTCTCTTGAGATTGTCAGATCATGTCTCCAGTTTGTTTCCTTGCTTGTTGTTTTTGGATTCCAACGTGGGGTCTTGTGCCCACCCTTTAAAACATTACACACGTGTACTTTCAATCAATATAATAAGTTTTAAAAGCATGCCAACTTCATAGCCAAGGCTACATTTACTATTTCATCTCTACATCTACATCTGTCTGTGAGAGGTCCTCCTGAGGCCATGTCTGTTACACCTTAGAGACTGGATTTCCAGGGCTAGATTGAAGGAGCGTCTCCACAGCATCAGAACCTCAGTAGCATTCACAGCTCAAGGTTTAAAAATAGCTGTTAGTCAAGTGCAAGCGCTTTAATGTTACTCAGTATCCAGTGAGTAAATGCTGTCTTCTCCAGCTTCATCTCCAGAATAATCTTGTCCTTTGAAAGCTCTGCTGTGTGGCTGTGTATACTGGGAGGAGGGGACCTGGAAGTGTAAGAGCTCACACACACACACACACACACACACACACACACCGATCCCTTTCTGGACCTGAGCTCAGTCATAGAGTAGAACACCCAAAGTCCCTAGTCTCAATAGCCTTACGTTTTCGGACTCTCCATAATGAGTGTCATTTCTCATTAACATCTATTCTTAATATGTGCTATGTTGACGTTGGGGCCTAGTTCTTTCTCCCGGTCCCATGCCCTCAGAAATAAGACTTAGACTGAGAATATATTTACAAATACCTCAAGCTATATTGTAGGATGATGTCGTGGTGCAGCTAGGCGGGTCCAGCCTATCACTAGATATGAAGGAAGGGTAGGCAAGGAAAAGTCTAGGAAAGAGAGAGGAAGAGAGGAAGGAGGAGAATCAGGAGAGCAGGAGGAGAGGTAGAAGGGGAAGGAGCTGGAAGCCAACATGGCGGTGGATGTAAATATTCTCTGCACATAATTACAGGTTAAGAGTGTTTTGGTGTGTTTGTTAATGTGGCGTCTTATGGAGAGTGATTGAGAACAGCATTCTGGGACAGTGTGGACCACCCAGGGCTGAAGCAGCCCGGGCTGGAGGAGCAGACCGCCTGGGTCAAAGGAAGCAGGGGTCTGCGTACTTGGGGGCAACGTGGAGCCGCTGAGATGAAGAAACCCCACAGTCCCATGTGGCCCTAATGGTGCCGGCACTAGCGCGGGATAAAAGTTTACTCCGCATTTTTTTCTTTACTGCAACATATATAGCTAGGCTCTTCTCTGTCTAGGGTCATAACTTAAGACAATCCATTTATTGTAACCTATATTCTTCTACGCGGCTGGTGCTCAGGTACCGCGCATCTGTCCTCCTCACATCTTCCTGGGCAGACCTCCAGGAACAATCTTCCACCTGGCTCTACTTCACAATTCTTTCTCCTCCTGGATGTCCCTGTTTCCTGCCTAAGCCACAGGCCATCGGCTTTTCAACAAGGTGATGCATCCGTACGACACTCAGGATATTCTCTCCATAGTACTGCTTGGTACTAAGTGGGTTGTTTGTTGGCAACAACTTTCAGCTTTCTATTTTGTGCTTTTGTTTGGTTTTGCTTTCTCCGAGCCTCCATGTAGCCCAAGCTATCCTTAAGTGTTTGGGTTATGAGTCCTGTCCACCACCCTTGGCGTGGGTCTATGCTTTAGGACAAGCCATCTCGTGTGGATAGCGAGCCAGGGACAGTTTGCATTGGGAGCATGTTGGATGGCCACAGATCCCTTTTCAGACAGAACTGGCAAGCACCTCTACTCAGCATCAAAAAAAAAAAAAAAGAAAAAAAGAAAAGGAGGGGATGTTTCATATCTGATGTTATCAAATCAACATGGTTTTCGAAACTTCATGCTGATCAAGACTTCAGGGGTGTTTACGGCACACACTGATGCTGGTCACTTATCAATCCCCTATTTTAATAGTTGATAATCAGGTTCTCAGAACCAATATATCCAACTATAATACTTTTGGATTTTGAAAGGATCAAAAGATTCATGTTAAGTAGTTAGGTTTTAAGGGTAAATGTTTTAAAAATATTTTAATTTAATTTTATGTGTAGGAGTGTTTTGCTTACATACATGTCTGTGCTTAGGGACCCAAGAGGCCATTATAGGGAGCTGGAACTGGAGTTACAGATAGTGTTCGCTACCACACAAGTGCTGAGACTCAAGCGTGGGTCCCTTGGAAGAGCAGAAAGTGTGCCTAACTGCTGAGTCACCTCTCTAGCTCTAAGTATTTTATACTTTCATTTGTGTGTGTCTGTGTGTGTGTGTGTGTGTGTGTGTGTGCATTCGCTTGTCTGTGTGACTTCAGTGCATTGGATCCCTCGGAGCTGTGTTACAAGCTGTGTCACACGTTGGTCTGGGAGCCAAACTTGATCCTATGTAAGAGCACGAAGCACTCTGAACGGCTGAGCTCTCTCCAGATTCGAGGGTGGGTGTTTTGGAATTTCAGTGAGGAGTACAGTTTAATCTCCTATTTCCAGGTCTGCTGGTGCTGGCGACTGTTCATTTCAAGGCAGAAGTTTTTAGGATGCTGAAGTTTTACATTGATTTGAAATTTCTGACTAGGAGCGCATAAAAATTTGAGAAGGGAACAGGACGTGTGGTCTGCTGACATAGGTACTACATAAATACAGTTATCATTTTCTGTGAAGTTTTGATGGGTTTATAGTTAAATGAAGGGGATGTTTTGGGTCTTTGTGGGTGTTTCTTCCCCCACCCCCTCTCTCCCGAGAGATGGTGGCCTTTGCAGCTGAAGGGCACTTACTTTTTAGGATCACTGGTCATCTCATATTTACAAAGGGGACTTGGGGGGACATGATCTGGTATGGGGGGTGGGGACTGAAGCCCTGAGGGCCAGCAGAAAGACTAGAAACAGGTTACCTCAGGAGGTTGGTGGGTGGGGAACCCTCCAGAATGTATCAGAGACCTGGGAGGTGAGAGATTCTTAGGACTCAAAGTGGGGAGCACCCTAGATGAAATGCCCTAAAGTGGGGAGGGGGAACTTGTAGAGCCCACCTCCAGCAGAAAGACAGGGCATCAAGTGAGGGATGGGTTGTCATCCCACAGTCAAACACTCTGACCCATAATTGTTCCTGTCTGAAAGAACTGCAGGGATGGAAATGGAGAAGAGCCTGAGGAAAAGAAGGTGCAGGGACAGGCCCCAGAGGGGATCCAACTCAAGGGGAGGCTCCAAGACCTGACACCATTACTGAGGCTACGGAGTGCTCACAAAAAGGGACCTATCATGACTGCCCTCTGAAAGACCCAACAAGCAAGTGAAAGATATTTGCACCCAACCAACTAACAGATGCTGCTGACCCCTGTGGTTGAATTGGGGAAAAGCAGGAGGAAGCTGAGGAGGATAGTGACCCTTTAGGAGGACCAGCAGTCTTAACTAACCTGGACCCATGTGATCTCTCAGACACTGGATCACCAACCAGGCAGCACACACCAGCTGATATCAAGCTCCCAGCACACATACAGCAGAGGACTGCCGGGTCTGGGTTCAGTTAGAGAAGATGAACCAAACCCTCAAGAGACTGGAGGCCCCAGGGAGTTTAGAGGTCTGGCAGGGTGGGTGGGTTAGGGACATCTTCGTGGAAACAGGAGGCAGGGAGGAGGTATGAGATGTGGAACAGTAGGAGGGTGGACCAGGAAGGGAATAAAATCTTGAGTGTAAAAATAAAATTAAAAAAATAATCCATATCTTATGTTAGGCAAAGTTCCAAATTTCATTTCTCTCATCATATCAAGATGCTCCTGAGATCAACTAGAGACACTGATGTAGCTTGTGCATGTCTGTATGTTTTCGTCATAGGAATCAGTTTGAGTTTCTTTCTAACACACCTCTCTTGTTGCACTACAGCCTACGCTCAACAACTGGTTTAATGGCCTCAATGCTGTACAAAGGTAAGTGGGGATTTAAGCACAAACCTTAAGATTGCAAGCTTCCCTCCACACCAGGAGGCTTTAAAAGCTCAGTTTAACAGCCTGCATCCACAGGCTGCCGGAAATGGTGGGTGACCATGTAGGTGTGAACTGGCTGGTTTCTCCTGCATTCATTCTTATCTCATAGGGTGAGACTATCAGCTGGTGGAGTCACAAAAGCATTCTACTAACAACCAAGAAGAACTAAGGCTGATGAGATTATTTCATGACTGATTTTATTTCTGCTAGGCGGGAAAATTTTATTTCTGATGTGTGGGAATCATTTCACCTGAAAAATTCTAGGTTTTTTTTTTTTTTTTTTTTTAAATCTGTCCTATTGTTGATCGAATATTTTCCTCCCAGCAGAATATCATATGCAACCCGGTATTTGATTATTCACATGAACATGTGCAAACTTAAATTTAAATGACCAACATTTAAGATGTAGGGTCTGATCAAGAGAGAGTGATGGCTATTGAGGAAGATGTCTTCCTGAGAAGGTGTCTTCCTTTGATACCTCTTATGTACCAATGCCCTGAACTTGTGTGCTGCTAGTCTCGGGTGCGAGGTCCCCTTGCTCCACCTGTAGAAGGCCAGAGAGAATGAGAGCTAGTGGAATCTGCACATGGATGGGTGACCTTATCCTCTGAGATTTAGTGAATAAACTTCATACTTCATTCCATAAGGGGTAAGAAGGGAGGTAACCCTTACTGCCCTTCCATGTTTTCTCTCTGAGGTTACATGGCAGAGCTTGGGATTTTGGCGCTTGGCTGTGCCTTGCTGCTTCTGGAAATCTCTTCCTCCACTGTGCATGTACTCTACTTTTTCTTCTGCTCACCTCTACATACGTCTTCTTTCTGGATATAACCCCAATTCCTTCACTGCCTAATGTTCTGACAGCTCATGGATATGTGGAGGCCATAGTCAAGTTGCACAAACCACTTATAATTAAATTTTAATAAACTGCACTCAACGGCCCTTAACTGTTACCACCACCCAGGAGTTGCTGCATTCTCTGACTTCAGAGAAGCAGTCCCCCAAGTCCACCTTTCTTCCCTGGTCATATCTATGGCCCTGGCCCTCGCCCTGTAAGCCCTGGTTCTTCGCTTGTGCAGAAGGGTTTTGTTAGTTGTCTTCCTGTCTTTGGATACAGTTATCTATGATGAGCCCTCTGTGTTTCTTTATGAAATTAGCATTTGTTCAGTGTGTGATGCTAAATGTTAATAGTTTAATCTCCTTCTGAAATGTTTGGAGATTTATAAGGGATTAGACTGGGGAATTGAGAAGTATTTGAGCAGCAGAATATTTTCATCCCCTACAAACTGTTTCTTGGAGGCCATTTTTTTTTCTGTAGATTTTGGCTTTTTAAATTTTTTATATTGTTTCTCAGCATGCATATATTTGAATGTAGAAAGAATTATTTAATGAAAAGATGATTTAAAGTGGAAGTAGAGGGGCTGGAAGACGGCTCAGTGGTTAAGAGCACTGACTGTTCTTCCAGAGGACCTGGATTCAATTCCCAGCACCCACATGGCAGCTCAAAACTATCTATAACTCCAGGTCTAGTGGATCTGATACCTCATGTAGACATGCATACAGGCAAAACACCGGTACACATGAAAATAAACCAGAAGTAGAACTCAAGGTTAGGCAGATGTCTGCATTAACCCATTTCTATATACACAAACCCTACAAGGCGGAATCTACAGGGTGATAGGAAAGTCCCTCTTATGAAGACAGTCACCTAGGACCATGCATGCAGTGGTTCCGATTTAGACCAGGCTTATTCCAGAATTCTTCATCACTTGGCTAAAGTGACATTCAGCATGTAACTTTTCTCCATGAGTCAACTGATAGCATTTCTGTAATGATAGAAGTTCAGTGATTTCATAGTGCTACTTTTTTTGGTCAGCAAATATGGTACTGCTTTTTTGTATAGTGTTTCTTTATCTGCAAACATGAATCACTTGGTTGTGGTACACACAATTTGAACCAACAATAAGGCATTCAGAGGTTTTAATACCTTACACCTCAGTTCCTTGTATGCACTGCACATGGATGGACAATATAATGTAAATTGTTCCCCTTACAATTTCCTTCACTGGCTTTTAAGAGAACTATGTGTAATCAAGTTATTTGGAAAGGTTTTGCTTGTTAAATTACAGTAATGTGATAAGCCTTATGTTGAAGTTAAATATGAGGGAGTAGTTAATAGTAGCTAGACATGACGACCTTTATCATGACCCCACATTAACATGTAACTAATTTTTGGTGTGTGTTGGTGTTGGGAATCAAATCCAGGACCTCATGCATCCTAAGCACATTCTTTACCATTGGACTACATCCAAGACCCATACATGTTTTATTTTGAGCTGGGTATGGTGACACATACTTGTAGTGACCACACTCAGGAGATCTGGTCAAGAACTCATGAAGACCCTATTTCAAACATCCCCCCCCAAATGTCTCTTTTTCTAACTGATTTATTCAGTTGTGTAATATTTTGTTACTAATCAATAACTGACATTTGATTTGATTTTTTTAAACATTAATTTACCATGTTTGCACACACATGTATACATAGGACAACAGAGAACAACCTGGTTCTTTGAGTCTACAATGGGGTCCCGGGGATCGACTCTGGCTATCAGAGTTGGTGCCAACCATGTTAATTATCTAACTGGCCCCAGAGCCTTGTTTTCTCCTAAGATTGAGTCTTACGGTGTGTTCTAGGCTGACTTCAACCTTGCAATTCTCTCATCTCAACCTCCTAAGTGTGCACCACCCTCCCTGGCTCTCTCTAAGCTTCTACCACTTTAACTACGATGAGTCATTTGCCCACATGTGAGTGTGTCTGAAGGAAGTGCATAAAGATTGTATACATTTGTAAATTGATAGGCTTTCTACTGTTGCTCTCCATTGGAGTGTTCTAATGTCCAAACAAACAATAATATGAAGCTAACGCACAGTGTTCTTATGAGCCTCAGTCCTGGGCTTTGCAAGGTGTTACAGCACGAAACTCCCACCCATGCCTTGTTAGACGATTATGAATCTTTTTACTTGAGTCAAAGATTATTTTTGTTATTAAAAAAAATCACACTGTAGTATGAGTTTTTGAATAAGCCATCCTTTTTTATCATAGCCTCTTCCTTCTTTTGAAATTCTCCTGTCAGGGGTTTACACTCAACCCCACAGCATCACCATGAGGCTGACTGGATATGCCTTTTGCATTCTCCGCTGACTGTAGTTTTTTCCAAGTGAGTGATCAGGGGGCAAGGGTATGATTGCTGTGTCTCAGAACCTGATGGCTGCGTTAGTGATTTATCTGATGGGGAACGGCCCCTCGAGGACCAGTGTTGATGATGCTGCCCTGGGTCAGCTGACCCTGCTTTGTTGAGCATAGCTACACCAGGAGACCAGACAGGAGACACAGCAGTAAACCTCAGGCAGACAGACCGAACTCTGGAGTATTCCTAACAAAACAGGGGCATGACAAGGAAGAATACACGTTGGCAGCATTTCTTAGGACATGCTTCAAGGAACCCATTAAAACATCTCCACAGGGAACAGACTTCAATCAGCAGGAAATGTTCTGGATCCCAAGTACCACAGGGTTGAGTTTTCCAGTGACCCCGGCACAGCAGCCAACACAGCATGGCTGGAGTAATTAAACGGATCGTGATGCCATTGAGAACTCATGACCACCTACAGACAAACTTTTTTGCATTGTTATAGTCAGGTACCTTCCGACACTCTCATCCTGATCTAACGGAGAGGGCTACTGAAGTGGGAAGATGCTTTATTAGAAAGGAAGACTTGTTTCTCTGTCACAAATGACAATGTTCTGAAAAATCCTTCTGCAGGTACCATGTAAGCTTTCAAGGGAGAGAAGCAACCAATAATTGTACCCAGCTGTGATGTCCGTGCTGGACAGTTCTACAACTACTTGACCCAAGCTAGAGTTATATGAAAGGAGGGAACCTCAATTGAGACAACGCCTCCATAAGATCCAGCTGTAGGGCATTTTCTTAATTATTGACTGATGAGGAAGGGCCCAGGCCATTATGGTTGGAGCCTTCCATGGGCTGGTGTTCTGGGTTATATAGTAAAGTAGGCTGAGGAATTCATGATGAGCAGACCAGTAAACAACATCCCTTCATGGCCTCTACATCAGCTCCTGCTTCCAGGTCTCTTTCCTGTTTGAGTTCTTATCATAACTTTCCTCAGTGATCCGTATTTATCAACCTTGCACAAAACTCAAGTCCAAGTGGATCAAAGATCCCAATGTAAAGCCAGATAACTAAATCTAATAGAACAGAAAGTACAGAATAGCCTTGAGCACATCGGCACAGGAGACAAGTTCCTGAACCAATGGCTCAGCTACTAAGTGCAAAAACTAATAAATGGGGCTCATGAAACTGAAAAGCTTCTGTAAGTCAAAGGACACCATTAATAGGACAGGACAATGGCCTACAAATTGGGATAAAAATTTTCATCAACCATACATCTGATAGAGAGCTAACATCCAAAATATATAAAGAATTCAAGAAGTTAGACACCAACAACCCAAATAACCCGATTTAAAAATGTATAGAGATAAACAAACAAACAAAAAATCTCAACAGAAGAGTATCTAATGACCAAGAAACACTTAAATGTTCAATGTCCTTAGTCATCAGGAAGATGCAAATCAAAACAATTCTGAGATTTCACTTTATACCCATCAGATGGCTAAGATAAAAAACTCAAAGGACAGCACATGCTGAAGAGGATGTGGAGCTAGGGGAATACTTCTTTGTTGCAGTAAATATTAAAAAATAAAATATCTCTTTATCAGCCCCGAGGTCTCACTCCGTGTGTGCCATTTTTAGTACGGAGCCTTGCGCACAGACTCTGTCACTCGGTCCCCACAGTCTCACTCCATCTGCACAATTCCTTTCCCTGGTGGTTTACTCCACCTGCCCTACTGCCTCTGTCCCAGGGTATTTCTTTATCCCAAATCCCAACACAAACACAGCTCTAATGCCTGATAGCTTTTCATACAAATTTATATATCAAACTCTCAATCCACAAACCCTCTACACAATAAGATTACATCAAATAGACAAAGATACAAACTGCCCTTCCATATGAGATATAAGACCTATAAAATCCTTAAAATGTTCATAACTATTTAACACCAATTAAGCCCACCTGGATCTAATTCATCCTTCCTGGGGTCCATCTTGGAACTCTCTCTCAGTCCTCCTCCATCTTCTGACCTCTGACCCTTTCTCTCTCCACCTCCTTTACCCTGCCCAATCACCAGCTCTTGCCTTTATTTTACTATGTAAAATGAGAAGGTTCTGATGAAGTCCTGAGTATATGACTAGGCAGCACTTCTTGGGGAAGTGGAATTAACATTAAAATACAAACAGCTTCAGGACAGTCTACACTTCTTTATTGCTGGTGGGAGTGAAAACTTGTACAACCACTTTGGAGACCAATTTGGCAGTTTCTCAAAATATTAAGAATAGTTCTACCTCAGAACCCAGCTATACTACTCCTGGGTATATTCCCAAAAGATGATCCACAATCGTACAGGACTCTTGCTCAAGTATGTTCCTAGCATCTTTATTTGTAATGCCCAGAAACTGGAAACAACTTAGATGTTCCTTACCTGAATAATGGATTAAAAAAACACACACACAATGGAATACTACTCATCCATTAAAAGGAAAGACATCATGAATCTTTCAGGCAACTGGATGGAACTAGAAAATATCATCCTGAGTGAGGTGACCCAGACCCAAAAAGACATGCATGATATGTACTCACTTATACATAGATATTAGTCATTAAGTAAGCACAGGATAACCATGCTATAACACATAGATCCAACGAAGCCAAATAAGAAGTGTCCAAGGGAGGTTGGCTGAATCTTTCTCAGAAGAGGAAATAAAATCAACATTAGAGGTGGATGGACAGAGAGAACTGGATGGGAGAGGGGATGGGAAGTGAGGGTAAGGATCGGGTATAGGAGAGCAGGGGAGAGAAATCAGAAATTGGTGATAGGTTGTGGGGGCACATCTCTAGGATATGCCAGAGACCTGGGAGGTGGGAAGGCCCTTGTGTGTCTACGGAGGTGACTCTAACTGAGAGTCCTAGCAATGGAAGATGGATCCTGAAGTGGATACTTCCTATACCTACACAGGACTCTCAGTGGAGGGATAAGGACACCAATCCATCCCAAAAAACCTTCAACCCAAAATGTGTCCGGCCTACAAGATGTGCAGGGACAAAGAGCAAAGATGGAGGGAATGGCCAACCAATGACTGGCTTGAACTTAGACTCATCCCATGGGCAAGAACCAGTCCATGACACTGTTAAAGATACTCTGTTATGTTGCAGACAGGAGCCCAACGTAACTGTCCTCTGAGAGATTTCATCCAGCAGCCAATAGAAACAGATACAGAGACGCCCCCCCCCCCCCCAGCCAAACAGTAGATTGAGTTTGGGGAGTCTTGTGGAAAAGTTGAAGACAGGGACTCCACAGAAAGACCGACAGAGTCTGGATCCTTGGGGACTCCCAGTGACTGAACCATCAACCAAAGAGTAAGCATGTGCTGGACCTAGGCTTCCCACACATACATAGCAGATCTTCATGCAGGTCTCTTAACAACTGAAGTAGGGGCTGCCCCTCAATCCGTTGCCTGTCTGTGGATCCTGTCCACCTAACTGGGCCACCTTGTCTGGCCTCAGTGTGAGAGGATGTGTCTAGTCCTATAGTGCTGGTGAGGAGTTGTTGATACCCAAGGAGAGCTCCTGCTTCTCAGAGGCGAAGGAGGGTGGGAATGGCGGGGTGGAGATCTGTGTGACAGGGCACTGGGATGAAAGACGGTGCTGACATTGGGTTATAAAGTGAATTTTTTAAAAGGTGCAAACAGCCCAACAGGATTATCTGGAACTACAAAACCACTATGTGAAAAGACAATGTGGAAATGGGAGAAAATATTTGCAATATCCATCTGACAAAGACTAGTCTTCAGGATACAGAAAAGATGACTCAACAGGTAAAGGCATGCAACCAAGCCTCATGAGTGGGATAAGATTCCAGGGCCCAGCATGGCAGAAGAGAACTAATTCCCCTTAAGTTATCCTCTGATATCTATATTCATTCGGTGGAATGTGTATGTCCCCTCATCCATCATACATGCACACGCACAGACACAGACACACAGACACACACTAAGTACGTAAATGAATAAAAAGTGTAAAGATGATTTGGATATTCAGTTCTCATAAGACATACAAGTGTATTTATATAAGCATATCTATACAAATATAGAGGGCTAAACACTTGGGATGTGTTTAATATTGCTTATTATTAATGAAATGAATAAAATGAAACTCACCCATGTAGGATGGTGTGGTGGTCTGAATAGGAGTGACTCCCTTAGGCTCATATATTTCAATGCTTGATCATCATGGAGTGGCACCACTTGAGAAGGATTAGAAGGTGTGGCCTTGTTGGTTTCAAAAGATCAAGCCAGTTCAAGTCTCTCTTCCTTCTGCCGACAGATTCAGATGCAGAACTCACTGCTCCTTCTCCAACACCATGTTTGTCTGCGGGCCACCATGCTTCCTACCACGGCAATGGACTAAACCTCTGAAACTCTAAGCCAGCTCTAATGAAATGCGTTCCTTTATAAGAATTGGCATGACCATGGTTTCACTTCACAGCAATGAGATCGCCGACTGAGACAGATAGCTATTATAAAAGATAAAATGTCACAGATGTGGATGGGCATGTAAGAAAGGAGACCGGCTCTCGAACCAGGCGGCCTCAGCCCTGAACAATGCAGCAATGGCTAAGATGAAGGCTCGGGAAGCGGCAAAAAGGAGGAGCTGTTGAAACAACTGGACGATCTGAAGGTGGAACTGTCCCAGCTTCGCGGCGCCAAAGTGACAGGCGGTGCCCCATCCAAGCTCTCCAAGATACGAGTCGTAAGCAAATCCATTGCTCGAGTCCTTGCTGTCATTAATCAGACTCAAAAGGAAAACCTCAGGAAATTCTACAAGGGCAAGAAGTATAAGCCCCTGGACCTGTGATCCAAGAAGACTAGAGCCAAGCGCCACCAGCTCACCAAGCACCGGGAGACAGCGGAAGGAGTGGCTGTACACACCGCGCAAGCATGCAGTCAAGGCCTGAGGCGACAGCGACAATAAAGTGCAAGACTGACAAAAAATGGCTTAAAAGCTTTGGTGGAAATATAAGTCAATATAAATGCGGTGGAAAACAGTATAGCTAACCCATAGAAACTGCGCTACCTACCCTATGATCCCACGGTAACCTACCTAAAACATCGTATCAAAGTGATACCGGAACTCCCAGGTTGAACATGGCTCTGTTCACAGCAGCATTCCAAGGTTAGGGCTCAACCAACAGAGTGCTACTCAGCCAAAGACTGAAACCCTATCATTTCTATCAACATAGGTAAAAGTGGAGATCTTCACGTTAAGAGAACCCAAGGTAGACATACCATAATGTTCCTGTTTACTCGTGGAAACTGAAAAGTGCAGCCGGCACTAGAGACTGAGAAGGAAGGGAGGCAGGGAGGGCGGGAGAGGCTTAGATAAGGGACAGTAAGACAGAGAAATTAGTTTTGTGTCTTGTAGCTCAGTTACATAGTTACAGTTTGTAACAATTTACTATAGATTTCAAGATAACCAGAAGAAAGGGAATTCCAAATACTTAGAATGGTTAATGTTTGAGGAGAGAAACATGTTAGTGGCCGTGGCTTAATCATTATGCATTACCGCATCTATTAAATTATCACATACTTCCTAGGTATGTACAAATACATTTGAATACAGCTAAAAAAAAGAGGTCACCCGGAGAATAACTGAGCAGAGATGGTCTTTAATGTTTTAAATTTTAAATTATTACATCCATTTAGTTTGTAAGTACATGTGTGTGCAGGGACTTGTGTGTGGTATTCACTGGACAACTTTCACAAGTCAGACCTCTTCCTCCACCATGGAGTCCCAGGGCTAGAACTCAGGTCATCAGACTTGGCAGCAAGCACCTTTACCCACTGAGCCACTTTGCCAGCCCCTTCTGCTATGGTCTTGAACAGACAACCGTCTTAGACACTCCAGGGAAAGAGGTTCTGCATTTTGTCCACGCATCTCAGTGGCGGGCATTGCTTTTTGTTTGTCTTTCGCAGAGTAACACTTAGAACAGTATCTGGCTATGGTGATACCAGACAAGGAGAGAGGAAATCTATTAGAGACAAGAGCGCCCTGCAGTGCTTGGGATTTCAGGGTCTGCCCCACCCCTGGGTGCCGTGACTGGGTCTTGCTCCTCCATGGGGGTCTCTCTCAGCATGCTGCAATTTCTGTGTCAGACCTCCATCAATGGTGCACATTTACACAGTAGCAAACTTACGTCTCTTAACTTCTCAGTGGCATTTCCCCATTACATCACACTTGCTTTTTCTAAATAATTATTTTTATCAGTTATATTTTATTTTTAATTATTTTATTCATTATTTTATTCATTATTAAACACATGCGTATAATGAGTTTTGCTCACAATCACCCCCATTTTCCCCCTTCGTTCCCCCCCAGAAAACCCTCACCCACCCTCCCATTCTCAACATTATGGCTTCTTTTCATAGCTTCTCCAGTCCATCCTGTGCTGTCCCTGCACTCATAAACTTGGGTCAACCTACCGGGGATCACACCTCAAAGAAAAGTGACGCTCTTTCCTCCACAAGCCATCTACTGTTTACACTGCCTCAGTCAGGGGCGGGGCTTGTTAAACCCCGCCCCCTACCCATGCAGGCCTGTTGACTGGCTTAATCTTGTGCCGATCTCATTCAGGCAACCGCAGCTGCTGGGAATTTATGAATCCGGGGGTCCTGACAGGTTCAGACGACACTCTTCTACTACAGCCCCCCCCATGGCCTTACCTGTTATAATGTTTCTACCCCTCTTTAAAAAGGTTCCTGAACCCCGGGGAAGAGGCGTGATACAGACGATTCATCTGTGGCTGAGCCCTCCCCACTGAGAATTCGCATCCACTATTTTTGTATAGCCGCCGCAACGAAACACAATAACCGAGACGGCTCGTAGAAAGGACTTGTTTGGGGCTTATGGTGTCAGAAGGTAAGAGTTTGTCAGCATCGTGGCAGACTGGGAAGCGTGGCTGCTGGAGCGGTAGGCGAGGGCAGAGGGCTCACATTTTAAACTGTGAACAGGGAGTAGAGAGAGGGTATTGGGTATGATAGGATCTTTTTTACCCTCAAAGACTGCCACGGTAGTCACATACTTTTACCAACAAGGCCACAACTTCTAACTCCCTGAACTACAACCACCTGGAGACTGAGTCTTCAATGCCCAGGACTACAGGGCACCACACATTCATGCCTCGCGCTTGGACCAGTGTGAGTTTCTTTGTTAACCACCACCCCCTGCACAAAGGAACTTTGATAAGGCTTGAAAGCAGTGCCTGAGCCAGACGGCAAAGAGATGCGAATTTCGAGGGAAGTTTGAGACTGTGCCCATTTAGATGTAGCTGTGAGCGCCCCAGCGGCGAGTGCTTGGTCAGACTTGCAATACAAGCAAGGCATATGTTTCTTCTTGTAGAGTGGGCTTAAATCCAGCTGGAACGCAGTTGGGACCGTCTCAGGATTAACATTGCTCCGATAAAACAGCAAATCAAAAGCAACCGGGAGTGGAAAGGTTTCATTTGGCTTACATAGCTTGAATCACACAGTCCACAGAGAGAAACCGCAGTGGTTTGGATATGCTTGGCCCAGGGAGTGCGTGGCACCATTAGGAGGAAGTGCGTCACTGAGGGGGTGGGCTTTGAGACCCTTCTAGCTGCCCTAGAAGCTGCCAGGCTTCTCCCGTTTGTTTTTGGAACAAGGTGTAGAACTCTTGCACCATGTCTGCCTGGACACTGCCATTCTTCCTGCCATGGTGATAATGAACTGAATCTCAAAACCTGTAAGCCAGCCCCAATGACATGTTGCTCCTTAAGAATGATCTTGGTCATGGTGACTCTTCGCAGCAATGAAAACTATAAGTCAGACTCAAGCCTAGCAGGTCATGAGTCTGGAGGTACAACCTGACGCAGAGGCCACGGAGGGGTGCTGCTCACTGGCTTGCTCCTTGTAGCTTGCTCAGCCTGCTTTCTTATAGAACCCTGGGCCACCAGCCCATAGATAGCATCACCAATGGGCTGTCACCAGTCACTAATTAAGAAAATGCCCTACAGCTGAACCTTATGGAGACATTTGAGGCACCCTCCTCTCCAAACACTCAAGCTTGTGTCAAGCTGACATAAAACTAGCCAGGAATAGGGTCTTACTTGCCATGAAGTTCTGATGGGCTACCAAAATAAATAGCCTTGCCCCTAGAGGTGCTGTAGATGTGGCTGCTGAGCCACATATGCATCAGTTTGTGGCAGAGAGAAGACATGTCTGTGTTCCGTGCTCTGACCTGTGGACATCTGAATGGTTAGTTAGTACCCTAACATCCCCTGAAAAGGGCAAACCTGAGACTCCAACCAGTGTGGCATCAGGGGACCTGGACAGAGAGCTAACCTGAGATGACTACTACCAGTTTAGTGGGCTTGTGTGTGTGTGTAGGCGGGGGAGACCTTCCCCAAGATGATCCTTGCCCAGTACTATAACATATGAACGGGGCACAGCACTCCTGAGCCCACTTCTGAGACAACCTCAGACACTCAGAGACCTTGAGTGCCTCCAAGAGGACCAAGTGGTGGAGAAATGGATGAGAAACAGATGTGCGCACAGTGAAGAACTGGAGACACAGGGTAGTGAGGAGCTACCTGATAGGTGGTACCACCTAGGACCATGGTGAGGTCCTGGCCTGTGTTGCCACTGGGGGTCACATCTGGGTCCATGACCCTGCAGCAAAGGCCAGGTGGATGTCCTTGGTCTGGGCTGTTGCTTGGGGACATGTTGAAGTCTGAGGGCTGTGCAGAACTGGCCCCACCTTTCACTTGGTTGTTGTGGACAGCTGGCTCTGGAATCCAACCCCTAGCATCTCCAGTACCCATGAGAGTACCTCCTCCCCTATTGTGGTTCCTTACAACCCTCAGGTCCAGGACATCCGACGCCCTCTACTGGTCGCCTTGGGCATTACATTCATTTGTGTAACCCCACGCAAAGACAGACATTTGCCAAATTATAATAATTTTAAAAATCTTTAAAAGAAAGAAAAGCATCTATAAAAGGTCTCTGAAATAATTAAGTTTAGTAAGTGTATATCATATAAAAAATCACATCTTGAAAAATCAACTGTATGTTTTACTAGCAGTAAAAAAATGTACTAGTTGATTATAGAAAGGGAAGAAAGGAAAAAGAAAGAGATGGAAAAGGAAGAGAAAACAGAGAAAGGAAGGAAGAGAGGAGAGAAAACAAGAAAGCTGGATGTGACTGCTCACCCCTATAATTCTAGCCTTTGGAAGGTGGAGGCAGGGCTATTGTGAGTTCCAGGGCAGACTGCATTATACAGTGGCTATATATTGTCTTAAAAAACAAGCATATATCAGTATATATCTAACTGCATACACACACATGCACACACGGGGTGGGGGAAGAGAATCTGTATGTTGCAGAGTTGCAGACAAGGATGCAATATTTGTAGTCACCAAAAACTGGAAACATCTTAAATACCTTCAGCTTGTACAAATAGCCACACATCCTTCCAATGGTACTCTTGATATACAGCACAAGGAAAGAGATAATGTTTTACATCTAACAGCGTGAGTGAATCTCCAGTGTATGGTGTTGAGTGGGAGAAGCCAGGCTCACGGGCTGGATGGTAGGTAGCCGAGGGCTAGTATCAGACAGCAGTTCAAATTGAGTAATCTGTAAGTAATGTAAACTTCGTTCACACAGTTTAGGAGACGGGGAAGTCCAGGCTCCAGGTGGGCAGACCAGTGACCACTGAAGGCCTGCTTCTTGCTGATGATGTGAACAGTGTGTTCACGCCCCCCCCCCCTCCCGTGAGTGAACTCAGGTAGAGCCTGACTTAATGATGGTGCCTTTACCTGCAGAGCCACCTTGGGCCTCTTATATCAGAACACTAATCCTACAGGTAAATTCTTTGCACTTGTGACTTAATCACCTCCCCATGTTCCCACCTCTTAACACAAACACATCGGGACTCGGGGTTCAGCACATGAACCAGAGCGGACAGAAACACAGACCACAGCAGCAGGATTCCGTGCGTATGACATAATGCTGGAGCAGGCAGAGCTCCAGACGAGCAGATGGGACATTCTGCCGTGGGAAGCAGTCACAGCAGCCCGAGAGGACGTTGTGAACCCGTTCAGAGGTACGAATGAACTCTGCGCCGCTGCTGGTCACACGGTTTTGTGCACTTTTCAGAACTCACAGACGGTTTACCAAAAAAAAGTATGACGTATTACTGTATTTAAAATGGGAAGACTCCAAGAGCACCGAGGATAGTTGTGAAGAATTGGAAAGGAGAGTAAGGTTTGAGAGGTTTGTCACCGTTTGCTGACAAGGAGGGACAAGGAGGGACTTTCTCTTAAATGAGATGCATGCAGAAGGCTGCAGAGGGCATCCCTGGCTCAGGGCCCCGGTTTCACTCTCTGGCACCAAGCAAACAAAATCAAGCAAAGGGCACAAGAGCAGCAGCAGGTTTCAAACTCTGACATCAGCACCTCCTCTTCCTGCTCTCACTGCTGCACATTGCCTGCTTGCTTTTTGTTGTTTGTTTGTTTGTTTTTGAGTTCTTCGAGCTCAGTCCATCTGAGCGTCTGCCCTTTGGTATTGCATGCTGCATGCTGCTGAACACCGCACCCACGGCCCTCAATTACACTCTGAGTGACTCTGCAGAGGAACACCAGGAAGAGGCTCTTCTCTGTACTGGTTTCCAGGGACCTTTATTCCTTTCCAGGAGAAGAAAATGTTACTGACTGAAGACATTTGAAACTGGCAATCCTGGATTAAAACCCACAGCTCCAAAAACACCAAGATTTAAATTAAAAAAAAAAAGAAAAAAGAAAGAAAAAGGAGAAAGAAACTGGCCGAGCATGGTGGCACACACCTTTAATCCCAGCCAGGGCAGGAGGATTTCTGTGTTTGAGGCCAGCCTAGTCTACACAGTGGGCTTCAGGAAAGCCAGGGCTATACAAAAAAAACCCAAAACAAAAACTAGCAAACAAACAGAAACGGGGGGCGGGGGGGAAGTTCTGCCACAAGGGAACCAAAACAATCTTGATAGTTTCCTTTAAAAAACATTTTAGTTGGGGCAGCCTTTCAATCTATAGTACAAAATCTAAAGACAATAAAAGATCCCCAAATTCAATTACATATTTGATAAATTTTTTATAGCAAAAAGTCAAAAACTGGTGACAAGTTGGGAAAATTCTTTGACCTTTTTTTTTAAATCACAAAAAGGACTAGCAGCTTCAAGAAATTGAGACAATGCCAACAAATCAACACAATTAGTAAATACACACGAATAGTCCACCGAGCAAGGAATAGAAAAATTTTTTCTTAAATTTTGTCAAGTTATTCAACCCCAGTCACAAAAAGAAAGCCTCAAAGACTGATAACTGTGCTGAACTATTCAGAAGGAAGGAAGCCAAGTGCTTTTTCTCTCTATAAAGGGAACTTGGCAGTGTGCAGCAACTTTCTCTGACCTGAAAGAGAAATGATTATTCAAGTCTTCTCTTGCAGACAACTTCACTAGTAGGGGAAGACTGAGAGGCATCCGAATGGCCACCAGTTAGGGAGTGGAAGGATAAAAGTGTTGTGTATCAATGAAACAAAGTATCGAATCTCTGTGTGTGGCCGAAGCCTTACGCTGTGGCTAGGTGGCCATCTGACCTGTTGTTCACGAAAACAAGGTGGAGAAGTAGTTTCGTATGTCACTGTTTTAAAGAGAAATGTGCACATTCTTGTTTTGTGGACAGGCCAAGGTCAGTGGAGCTTGCTACCGGATTCTATTCCTTGTGTGTTGGGGGGGGGGGACACCAGCGAATATGATGCTATCCTGCAGAGCTAGAAAAACAAAACTAGTGCTTTTGCCAACCTGCATGTAAAAACATCTCTATACCACAGGTAACTGGGAGCAGACAAAAACCCAAGGGTCTCACTTCAGCCCTACACCCACAGCAACAGGTGAACTTGGGAGAGGACCCTGAGCTTAGAGAGTTCTCAGCCTCATCTAGTGCCAAGATTTCAGCTTTAGGAATGCCTTAAACAAGAATATCCAGTAACAGGCTGGAGAGATGGCTCAGTGGTTAAGAGCTCTTCCAGAGGTCCTGAGTTCAAATCCCAGCAACCACATGGTGGCTCACAACCATCTGGAACAGGGATCTGGCGCCCTCTTCTGGTGTGTCTGAAGACAGCTACAGTGTACTCACATAAAATAAATAAATAAATCTTAAAAAAAAAAGAATATCCAGTAACATTGCTCAGGCTTCTAGCTTATAGAAGCTATGAGATAACGTGCATTCTTTGTTTTAAGCCACTAAATTTGTGATGATGTGCTTGTAGCAAAGGAAACCTATATACAAGCAGAAGAGAAACATTCATGCGAGAGTCAGGGTGATGGAGTTGCTTGCTGAGCCTTTTCATGTATATTTGATTTATTTTTATGTTGTGTGTATGAGTGTTTATCTATGCCCTGGGCATGTCTGGTGCCAGTGGAGGTCAGAAGAGGACATCGAATCCCCTGGAAATAGAATTCCAGATGGCTGTAAGCTGCCATGTGTATAGTGGGAACCAAACCCAGGTCCTCTGCAGGCGCAGCAGATGCTTGTAATCACTGAACTGTCCCTCCAGCCCTGTACTTTTGAACTTACGCCACAAGGAGACATTATCTATTTAGGACAAACTTAAAGTGAAAACAAACCCCCGAAGCTCTTGAATGGGAGGGGGAAGTTCCGGAGCACTGCTAGACCTGGCTTCTCCACACAGTTCTGCTTCCTGCTCCAGACCTTCCCAAAAGTGCAGTTACCTCACAGTCGAACAGGGCTCATCCTGATAGCTTTGCCATAAATCAGTCCCAGAAGGCGAGGACCAGCAGTTGGAGAAACACGGAGCGTGGAGGACAGATCCTTGCGTCCTTTAAGGAATCCGCCCCTGAGGACACGCAAGGACATCGTGGGAGGATTGTGTTCCAGGTTCTGCAATATGACTCTCCTTTTCTCAACTGTAGGAGGGATCCCCTCAGCCCCCAAATATCCATGTTCTTATACTTTCGGAAATGCCTTCTGTGTGTTCTCATCAGCAGCAACACTTCTGAGACAGTTCGGGAATCTTTATGCAGCCAATCCCAGTTACAAACATAGGTGGTAGGGAAGAAGTCAAATGGAACTCGGATAAACTATAAAACAGGAGGAAAACAAGGCACAGCAGAAAACAGAACAAGGGCGTCAGAGACAGCAGTGGGCTAGAGTACCGACATGCATCGGAGGTCATAGCTCAAGACCCTTGGCTAGAAATGCAGAAATACTTTCCCGTCACGGAAAGGATTTTTGTTTTGCTGTGTTCAGCCGGTTCATCTGCATGGCTGAAACATGTACTTCTCTGGGTCTGACATGGGCAGGGCAGTGGGGCCAGAAAAGGAAGCTGTGCTCTTCTCTCCCCTCAGGGGATTGTGTGAATGTGCTGCCAGTTTGCTAGCAGTTTGTGATCGTGTTTGTGTCCACGGTGACAAGTTCCCCAGGGAGACACCGGGAATTCCAGAGATGGCGTAGCTGCCCAGTTGTGTGTGTCCAGAGGTCACTTTGCTGCTCCGCTCGGGGTCTGAGAAGTCGGGAGAAGAACCCTGTGGATATGGAATACCGGCGTGAGAGTGTCTGCCAAGATCAAAATGTTCCCCATGGTCGGGAGTAGATGAGATCTTAGAACCTGGATTCGCATAGTCCCAGCTCCAGCAGGGCTTCTGGCAAACAGCCCCAGTGTCTTCAGCTACAGACATCACCTCTGAAGATGCCAAGAAAAGCAAACATGGGCCCTGATCTCTTGCTGCACCAACTGGAAGGGAGCCCACAGCAGCAGAGGAACTGAGAGGAGAGGACAGCTTGCTTTCTTATGGCTCCGAGTTTCCCACCGCCCCCCACCCCGCCCCCATCTCAATCAAACAAACAACGGACTCGCAATAAAAAAACGTGCAGGTGTGACTACTTTCTATCCCGAGATGAGAGGCTGGGATAAAATGGCGAATAAAGCCGGGAAGGGCAGTATGTCCCAGCAAGATGAACGGGACAGGAGGGAGCTCCCCAAAGGAAGACACAGACTTCATTCCAGCCGTGGGAACGGGCTCCGTTTAGTAGCCCAAACTGGTGTCCTTAACAAACCCTCTAGACAGCGCTTGAGAAACTCTTCCAAGTTTCTCATCGTGGGGAGAAGACGGGGGTGGGTGGGATGGAGATGACTCTGCAAGCTTAAGGAGCCAAGTGACAAGGTAACTTTGAGGGATCCTGGCTGTCCAAGCTTGGTCTCAAGACTGGGAAGCCACACGAGGAAGTGGCGAGGCAGGATTGGTAATATTTCAAGGGAATGCCAAGGAGAGGGAAATGTCTCTAGTTTACCAAAGACAAACACTGGCAGCGCACAGTGGGTGCCTTAGGGGGTCTGGGAGCTGAGGAATGTGAAAGCAGACTGAGGGCTGTTGGTACAGTGCTTGCCTAGAGTCCGTGAAGCTGGAGTTGAGCCCCCAGCACTGTAGAAGCCAGGTATCTACAACTTCAGCACTTGGGGGTGTGTGTGCGGGAGAATCAGGTCAAGGTCACCCTCCGCTACATAGTGAGTCTGAGGCTAGCCTGTGCTACATGAAACCCTGTCTTTAAAAGAGTGGTTCGCATGCGTAGTTTGCTTACTACAACACCCCCCAACCCAACAAAACAAAAAGACCAAACAAAAACAAAAAGCAAGCAAACAAACGGAACCCCTAAAAGCAAACTCATGAGTGTACATCCAAGGATAAGAGAGAGAACACTGACCACCCCCACTTTCAGTTAAAGTACAGGCCCATAGTTGACATGAGGGCGAGCTGGTATTAGTTCTTGGCGTTCTTCTCAAGAATGACCTTGGGAAGCTACAGAAGGGAAAAAAATAATGCCATCATTCTGTCACGTGGCCAGGTGCGCCACACCCACTCTGAACCATCCCTCCCCATATATAAAATTTTGATGGGATGTCATCTGATTGGCCACGTCTTGGTCATGTGATTTCACCCTGGCTGTTAAGGAGCTGATACGTGGAATTGGATCTCCTGTGATTTCTCTCAAGGGAGGACAGGCCTCTGTCTCCCTTTAGTTCTTATTTTTCTCAAATGAGAAAGGGACTTATGTACCGCCCCCCCCCCCCAATGATAAAAGCCATTGTACCAAACACGAATCACTCTTGCGGTAGTCCTCTCAGCTCCCGCGACCGTGACCACCGTTCATCCCGCCTCTCAACTCCAGATGTTCATCTACTTGGAAGAGTTCAGCTCTGGGCATATCGCCGTCCTTCTTCCTTATTGCTTCGCGCAGCGAATACTCCACGCACTCAGCCAGAAATCTGGACGCCATCCCATCGTTCCCTAGTGCCTTTCCTAACCCGGAACACATCCCAAGCCCATTTCCTTTGTCTGTAGCTCAGTGTGCTCCTGTGTGTGTGTGTGTGCGCGCGCGCGCGCGCGCGCGTGTGTATGTGTGTGTGTGGGGGGGGGGATCAGGAGGCAGCTTCCTATGCCCTTAGGAGCACCATTTTTCTTTCTTTTGAGATGGTCTTGCAGTGGCCTGGAACGGGGCAATTAAGGTAGACTGACTGGTCAGCGAGCCCAGGTCCCCCATTCTCCACCTGCCTCCCAGTACTGCCCAGGACCTACACACATGGGATCTGTGTGGTTGAACTGCGCTCTGATCTCCATCTTCCCTCCACAGCTCTACACTCTTAGCTTAATATAGACTTCACTCCTCACCCATGGCAGACTCATCTCGGTTTGGATTCCACATTCTGAGAGAAAGACGAGTGCAAATACGAGGACGGCATTTTTCAACAGAGAACACTAGGAGGAGCGAGACGCGGAAGGGAGAGCAGCCAAAATGTCTGCTCTCCAGCTGGCTCCACACCGTGGTGCCTCAGGCTTACTCCCAACTGAGGCAGAACAGATGCCCTAGAGCCGTTCACCAGCCCTGTCCTCACGGTCGGAGGACAGGGCCAGAGCATCCGTCTTCTGACACTTCGGGCCTGCCACAGGCAATGGGGTGCATTTTAGCAGGAGAGAAAGCTTGCTGGTGATGAGATGCATATGTCTGCTGCTGGAGATCTAATGGCCTGGCAGTGTGTTCCTAGCATGAGGGGTTAAGAGTGGGAAACGGTTGCATGGGGCACAGATGCCAGCTACCGCTCTTGCATATCATTGTAACTAAACATGTTGCATATATTGCACCAAAGGAATTGATATTTCTAAAATCGAAACCTGATCGCGACAGATGCCTTTTTAAGGCTGTCCGTAGCTTTCTGTATAGGATCCAAATGATGTTACAATGCTTGTAGCTTTCCTCCATTATTTTTGTCCTGCTTCTTCCCTACACCCACAATGGGGATTTGATCTAGGACCATGTGCATATTCGGTCTGCCACTGAGCTATGCCCACACCTTCTCTTTTTACTTCTTTACAATTTTGTTTTGGGTGCTGGAGAGATGGCTCAGAGGTTAAGAGCACTGACTGCTTTTCCAGAGGTCCTGAGTTCAAATCCCAGAAACCACATGGTGACTCATAAACCATCTGTAATGGATTCTAATATCCTCTGCTGGTGTGTCTGAAGACAGCTATAGTGTACTTGCATACATAAAATAAATAAATCTTTTGAAAATGTTTAGAAATAAGACCGTAGGTGCTCAGGAAGGTGCCCAGGTTGGCATGATTTGAACTCACTGCACAGTCCACTTTACTTTTGTGTGTGTTAGTGTGCCTATGCATGCTTGTGTGTACATTAGTGTGCACATGCATGCTTGTGTGTGTGTCCATGCTTGTGTGTGTATGCATGTTTGTGTGTATTCATTAGTGTATGTATGCATGCTTGTGTATGAATGCATGTTTGTGTATGCATGCTTGTGTGTTTATGCATGCTTGTGTGTTGTGTACATGTTTGTGTGTATGCATGTTTGTGTGTGTTTGCATGCTTGTGTGTATGCATGTTTGTGTGTGTTTGCATGCTTGTGTGTGTATGCATGTTTGTGTGTGTATGCATGCTGTATGTGTATGCATGCTTGTGTGTATGCATGATTGTGTGTGTACATGTTTGTGTGTGTGCGCGCATGTTTGTGTGTGTTTGCATGCTTGTGTGTGTATGCATGTTTGTGTGTGTATGCATGCTGTATGTGTATGCATGTTTGTGTGTGTATGCATGCTTGTTTGTGTATGCATGTTTCTGTGTGTGTGCATGTTTCTATGTGTGCACATACTTGTGTGTGTATGCATGCTTATTGTGTGTGGAAGCCACAGGTAAACATGTGTCTTCCCCAGTCATCTTCCACCTCACGTTTTGAGACAAGGTCTCTTACCTTGGAGCTTGCCAAGGGGTCTTCCTGTCTCTGGCTCCCCAACACTGAGACTGCAGATATGTGTGGTCCCACCTTGTGCTAAGGAGCCAAACACTTGGGTCGTTGCACTTTTGTGCACTTTACTACGGAGCCATCTCCCTCTTCCCTGGCCTTGAACTTGGCGCTCCTGCTTCTGCTCTGAACAGCTGGGATTAAAGGCCACTCTGCCTGGTACTTGCTTACGTTAGCCTTTCTTACCAGCTCTTCTCAGCATCTCCTTACCAAACAGGACAGTTTATGGTGGAGTTTTGTTTGTTGTTTTCACTGGGTAACAGACTGATCTGGAACTCCCCGTGCAACCCAGACAGCCTTAGACTCATGATCCTTCTGCCTCCACTGTGGAAGCACCGGGGTTTCAGGCATTATCTGAATATTGTAGTAGATGATTGTAGCAGTTCTCCAATGCACTGTTGTGATAAAATGCTTGACAAATGCAGCTTGAAGAAGGAAAGCTTTTCTGGTTCACAGTCTGAGGGGATACGATTTATCATGGCGGTGAAGGCCTGGTGGCAGGAATTGAGACAACTTGTCATATTGTACAAACAACAACAACAACAAACAAACAAAAACCAGGAAGCAAGGAGGTCAGCTTGCTTTCTCTTTTTTATTCAGTCTGGGGTCTCAGCCCATGGAATGGTGCACCCCCTCATTCAGGGTGGGCCTTTCGTTATTAGCTAAAGCTGTTTGGAAACATCTTCAGACTTACCCAGAGTTAAGTTCCTAACCGAATGTGGATTGAATCAAGTTGACAACTTGTCTTACCTTGGAATCTCTCTCTCTATACCTCTTCTGGCCTTCCACAGGCTGTGAGTTTGCTGATATACAGGACCGAGGGAAGGCTATCATAATTCAACCAGAGCACAGAGAAGGGGGTGGAGGTCTGTGCATATGCATCTGCAGATGTGTGTATTTCCCACGTAACACTTTCTCCTGCAGTGTGCTCTGCTGCTAATAAAGTCAAAGTAGAATTTGAAAATGACTGAGTTAGATGGTTGGAATCCAGTGCTGTTGAACATTTGAATCCTACCAATAGCCCCTCAGTTCATACTCTTCAGGGCTTGCCAACCAACTTCCTGGTTATAATTTGATTTAAATATTAGCTACGCATGGAGAAAGTACAGGTGCTGTGGTTTGAGTGTTTGCATTCCCCCTATAAATTCACAACTTGAAACCCAAATCCCTAAGTGACAGTAATCAGGGGTGGGGTGTTTGGGAGGTGATTATGAATGGGATTAGTACCTTTCCCCCTTTTATTGAAAATAGCCCTTTTTCCCCTCACAAATATATTTTGGCTATGGTTTCTTCTCCGTCTGTTCCGTTCCTCCCGGTTCCTCTCCAACTTACCGCCCGTCTGGATCCACGCACTTTCTGTCTCTCATTAGAAAACAAACAGGCTTCTAAGGGATAATGATAAAGTAAAATAATGCAGAATAAAGACTAACACGTCAGAATAGGGCAAAACAAACAGAAGGGAAAGAGGCCGAGAGAAGGCACAGATACAGACAGAGACCCACTTGTTTACACATTCAGGAATCCCATAAAAACACAAAACTGGAAGCCATAATGTATACGCAAAAGATCTGTGGGGTAAAAAGAGAGAAAAATAAATAAATCCTAAGATAAAAGTAAGAAGGGACCGGGGAAGATAAGCCTTACCATGACATCATGAGACAAGAAATCTTCAAAGATATTTTGAGTTCATTTTCTGTTGGTCATCTCTAACTGGGCAAACAGCCTATGCTTTGTTTCCCCAGTGAGATTCCTTGGAGAAAACTAAATTTCATTTGCAAGTAGGAAGCTGCCACCGTCTTAAATTGAGTCCTGGTCAATAAGCCCCAACTATATTTTAAAATACAAAATTGCCTTTAAGTATCTATTCATCTAACTTTAGAGTAGATAGATGCTGCACATTAATTAAAGTGAACTTGGGGATAGCTTATTAGATTCATGTGCATTAAAAAAAAATAGTTGTTAGTCACTGTGGCTATAGTTTTGATCACTGTCTGTCCTCAACCATTGCTAATTTAGTTCTCTACTTCAATGTCTGATGAACCTGAATTACCTAAGAGGAGGACAAAACAAGGCATGGAGACGTTGAATATAACAGAGGCAGCTAAGGCAAGATGTATTTGAAAGTTTTCAAATGAAGAGTTCTTTGTGCAAGCCAGGAAGGGGTGGCTCTCGCCTTTAATCTAGCACTTGCTAGACAGAAGCAGTCTGATCTCTGGGAGTTCAAGTCCAGGATGGTCTACAGGGTGAGTTCCAGGTTACAAAATGAAACCCTGCCTCAAAAAATGACAGCAACAAAATGAAATATAATAAAAACTCCTTGTGCATTAAAATAAGTACAGTTTAGAACTCGTACATAAACAAGTTAAGCCTGGATTTCACAGCTTCGGCATTTTGGCTCAGTAGTTTTTTAAGTGCTTGTCATGTTACAAAACTTTTCCAGAGGACACGGACATGGGATAAGGTACAGATACCACCTAAGTTCAACTTGGTGAACCAATGAATTTTATTGAGATTTCTTACAAGGAATATAGGTGAGGAGTTACTTATAAGAGCAGAAATGACTTAAGACAACCATGTTATCAAAGCCTACCCCCAGCATGAGTGGCAGGCAACAAAAGCTGGGAACCCGAAGCTCACTGCCCAGCCTGCAGGCAGCTCAGCAGTTTAGAGAATTTCCCTTCTAAGTTACTCATTCAGTATAAACCTCTTCCATGCAGCTGGGCTGGCCTCATTGTCTTCTTTGCATCTTGGCTTGACTGAGAGTTTTCTTTATACCTTTTATTTGTATTCTGGCAGAAAGGGACCTAATGAATTTACTCAGTTTCAGGGACTTCCTGAAGCTATTTGAGTTGTTTATCTTCTTAAGAAGCTTCCCTGTGGAATGGAATGTTTCAATTTCTTAAAAAAAACTATTAAACAATAGTGTTAAACCTGTATTTACAGCTCTTTTCTTTCTTGCAACTTCTCAGAGAGAGTAATCACTACTGTTAACACTGATACTATTTCCCTTTACCTCTTCATCTTTCTCCCATTCTCAACTTGGTCATCTGTGGGTAGTGGGTGGTCACCAGCTTATTCAATGCCAAAGTTGACCAAGCTGAAATCTAGTGTTATTTCACAGGTTTCCTATCTCCAACCCAAATCAGCCAATTCATCAGTATCTTACACGCTCAAACCACTTATTTTCTATAGGAGACATTTTCTTTTTTTTTCTTTTTTTAAAAGATTTATTTATTTTAATTTTATATGAATACATGATAACTGTTAGACCTACCAGAAGAAGAATTGGATCCCAGATGGTTGTGAGCCACCATGTGGTTGCTGGGATTTGAACTCAGGACCTCTGGAAGAGCAGTCAGTGCTCTTACCCACTGAGCCATCTCTCCAGCCCCAAGGAGACATTTTCAAATCAGTACACTTTATTTACCCCCAGTTTCTGTTAGTCTTTTTTGCTGCTCTGAATTCAAGTGGTTTGGGTAGTGGTCCAAGGTAGGCATGAACTCATCCTTTCCTAGTCATTATATCTTGTCTTCCTCTCCAAGATGCTAGTGAAAGACCAGAATCATTCCAGTGAGATGCTTACCCTCATTGGCTCCGTGGGGGTTGGGAGTAGGTGCTGACTAGTGGGATCTGAACCGCAGTGGCTCCCCATCCAGTGTGGAATCAAAGGTGGACGTGAGGGGGGTGAGATTTGGTGGCACAGTTGAACAAGCCATGACTAAGCACTTGCCTCTGCTTCTCATCTGTGTTGTATTGCTGTCAAATGGTGGCTGAGTGTGTTCTGACGAATAACCATTTTCTGCCCCACTCAACAACTCCCTTACTTTCCCCTGAATAGCCTTTTTTTTTTTTTTTTTTTTTTTTTTTTTTTTTTTTTTTTTTGCCCTCTTCCTTGGCAATTTCTTTTTTTTTTTTTTTTTCTTTAAAATCAAACCCAAGTGCTGAATTAATCCCTAGATAGAGTCCTCAACGACCTCTGCCTCAGCCTGGAAACAGTAGTTTGCACCCCTGTTCCACAGTGTGAATACCAATGTATTTACCAGTCTGTGCCAGGCACTGCTTGCTACTAACGAATCTCCCTTTTCTCAAAGCAGAGCTTCTATGTTGTTCAGAGGGATAACATGTCAGCTTTCTTCATAAATAAATCACGTGTGTTTATTGTGTCTGTGCATGCATATATACACGTATGCATATCCGTGTGTAAATTTCATGGCAAGTGTGTAGGCTATCAAAGGACAGCTTGGAGAAGTCTCTTTTGTCCATGTGGAATCCAGAGAGTAGTATTGGGTCATCAAGCTTGGAAGACAATGCCTTTACCTGTTGACCTAGTTTATTTGTTCTATATGACCTGGAGAACAATGGATGCATGACCCACTGGTAGTTTTTAAAAACAGTTTTTGAAGATTTAATTTCATTTATATGTATGGGTGTTTTGCCTGTGTGTGTATTTGTGTACACGTGAATGCCTGGTGCCCTTGGACGCCCTAGGACTGGAGTTACAGATGACAAACAGACATGTTAAGCTGGGATTTGAACACAGGTTCTCTTAACCATGGGGCTATTTCTCCAGCTCCTGTAGTTTCTGCTTTGAAGGAATGAATGTACAACCAGTAAATGCACAATAGACAGCAAGCGTTAGATAGATAGCAAATCATCATCATCAACTCAGGCACTAACAGATCCAGGAATGACTGGGCAGCTTGACTGAGAGAGCAAACAACAGGCAGAATCAAGATGGTGACTCACAAACATCCACCCAAACCAACTGGAGAGGTTGAAGAGGTCAGCTGGACTTTATGACTGAGCTTTCTCTCCATGGATGAGCACCCCATGGCTACACTCTTGGCTTCCTGTTCCCACACTATAGGTGTTTTTGTAGTTTGGAATAGATCATAGTTGGAAATGGTTTACCTTCCAGCTGTTCTCAGGGACACTTTTAAATTTCCTTAGCTAACTGTTGTTTTTCTTTGTCCTTGTAACAGAGTTAGGGGGGGGGGGGCAGCCTGTTCCAGAATAGGGAGTTTTAAAGTAAAGAAGGGAAGGCCTCCTTGTTTCCAGTCTCCACTTTTAATAAGCTTAAGTGGTACATGATAATTTATCAATTTTATTGTGATGGTTTGAAAAAGAGTGGCCCACATAGGCTCATATTTGAATGCTTAGTTACCAAGGAGTGACTCTATTCGAACAGATTAGAGGGATTAGGAGGTGTAGCTTTGTTAGAGCAGGTGTGTCACTGGCCCAAGCAAGGCCCAGTCCTTCTATCATCCTTTCTCTCCCTCTCCTCTCCTCTCCTCTCCTCTCCTCTCCTCTCCTCTCCTCTTCTCTCCCTCTCTCCCCCTCTCTCTGTCTCTGTTTATCTCTGTCTCTGACTCTCTCTCCCTCCCTCCATCCCTCCCTCCCTCCCTCTCTCTCCCAGCCTGTAGATCAGGATGTAGCTCTCCGCTACTGCTCCAACACTGTGTCACACCATGCACCCGCCATGATGATCATGAACTAAACCCATGATAATGTAAGCCAGCCCCCAGTGAAATGCTTTCCATTGTGAGCTGCCTTGGTCATGGTGTTCCTTCACAGCAACAGAACAGGGTCTAAAATAATGATGATAATGTGTATTATAATCTCTAGCTTAGATACATGCTTCCTCAGATCCTGTGCCAATTGGATGGCCATACAGTTCTGCCTAGGAGACACCAGCCATTATCTGCTAGAGACGTCTGGGAAAGATTCTGGTTTCCTGATTCTGACAGCATTTTTTCTCTCGTTTTCATTTATTTTCTTCCCTCTTTCTTGGCAAGAGCTGGGAAGCAGGAGGTAGAAGTCGGTGGGTAGGAGGTGGGAGGGAGGCAGAGGGTGAGTGTGAAGGGGTGGGAGGTAGGAATCAGAGGGTGGGAGGCAGGAGGTAGAGCTGCCATCTAGCAGCCTGAGGTGAGCCTGGTGTGGAGGTGTCTTAGTTAGATTTTACTGCTGTGAACAGACACCATGACCAAGACAACTCTTATAAGGACAACATTTAATTGGGGCTGGCTTACAGGTTCAGAGGTTCAGTCCATCATCATCAAGGTGGAAATATGGCAGCATCCAGGCAGGCATGGTGCAGGGGGAACTGAGAGTTCTACATCTTCATCTGTAGGCTGCTAGCAGAATACAGGCTTCCAGGCGGTTAGGATGAGGGTCATAAAGCCCACACCCACTGTGACACACTCACTCTAACAAGGTCACACCTACTTTAACAGGACCACACCCACTCCAACAGGGCCACACCCACTCCAACAGGGCCACACCCACTCCAACAGGGCCACATCCTCTTAATAGTGCCACTCCCCTGGCAGAGCATGTACAAACCATCACAGGAGGCATCCCTTCTAGTGATAGTACAGTGAGAGCTAGGATGACTCTGAGCTCCCCTCCCTGAGACTTGATTTTGGGGATGTTTAGTGAGGTAACTTTAGCTCCATGCATTTACCCTGTGTTTAAGTATTATGAATAATCTAGAGATGATCTAAAATACATGAACAAAGTGTGTGGTCTGTAAATGCCACCACATTTTATATAAGAGACATAAATATCTGCAGAATTTGGTATCCTGGAGAAGAAACATCGTGGATACAAAGAAATAGCTGTACAGATGCTAAGTACATCTAGTGCTTTGCAAATGGCAAAAAAAAAAAAAAAAAAAAAAAAAAAAAAAAAAAAACCCAAACAAACAAAAACACAAAAAAATCCACCCCTATACTGAAAATTATAATTCTCAGATTCATTTCAATCTCAAGATTTCATGATACCATCATCATCATCATCATCATCATCATCATCATCATCATCATCAAAACAGTGTCTTGCTATATAGCCTAGGCTGGCCTTGAATTTTCTATGTAGCACAGGGTCAAACTTAGGATCTTCCTACCTCAGTTTCCCCAAGTGATGTAATTACATATGGTAGCCTGTTTGATTCATGATTTTATTTTGGGAACCACTCCTAGCACGTGCCTTTGTTCCAGTGCCTGCTCACATCTTGGCCATTCCAAATGTACTATTTTGAGGGGAGCCTTTGAGCTGAGAAGCACTGGCTGGTCTCTACCACTCTGTGATACGAGTTTCTGTTGGTGTTTACTTTTCTTGCCTGATAAACATCTGAACATTTAGCCACCTCTTCTTTCTGTTTTATACATGAGTGTCCGGTTCCTCTGACTACGGCTTCACTCAGAGAACACTTACAATCAGAATTCTGACTAGAGGAATTTGATACAGCAACAGGTGCCAAGAACAGTCATCCAATTTGTCTCCCAGCGATGCTGCCCCAGGACACGGGCAGACTCTGTCCCCTTAAAGATGTATTTCTTAGGCCCTGACTTATGGCCCCGGAGACCAATCAGGCGGATGGTGATGGTCATTGTAATTGTTGTAATGATTAGCAACCACTATTGGCTGAGAGCAGACTCCCGGATTTCTAAAAGTAAAACAAAATATTTCACCAGGGATGGAGCCTCCATTACCCGGGACACCTGCTGTTTATCTCCCATTGTAAAGGAAGATTACCATGTACTTCTCATCAGTATTGGAACTCAAAATCGATTTCTCCCAATGAGATTTTTGAAAGCAGAGCAGTTGCCATTTAGGAGAAAACAAAAATCTGGTTACAACCTTCTGTTAGGAGAGAACTCAGTGGTGAAGGCTGTCATTTCTTCCAGCGGCGGTAAAGAAGGGCAGCGGCGTGAGGTATGAGGAGCACACCAGTGTGTGCAGAGACCACTGAGTTGCTGCAGGATCTGGATACTGACACACTCAGCTCGTTACCCAAAGTCTCCGGCACAGTCATTGCTCTTTGTTGACAGGGAAACATACAATTCATGACCAAAGTCCTCTGGTCCACGACACTTACTAAAGAACCCGGGGAATCCAACTAAAGTGAGAAGAATAATTATACCACATTTCAAGCTTGTCCAAAGGGTATTTGAGAAAACAGTGCTCTTGAAGATGAAGTGTTGACTTTAGTCTTCTAGAGACATCGTCTCTTTATGATTACATAGATCCCTTAGTCTTTTAAATGTAGCTTTTGGTGTCCTTGGAGTATTGATTAAAATCCTTTATTTGTTGCACAAATGCCATGAAGACAAGAAAAGGTAGTGATGTAGTAGTATGGACGGTGGCTAATTTAGAAGGGACGGTTGAGTTGGGAAGGGACCTTGGGATCATGCAAAGTGATGGGTTGGATGAAGGCTAAAGAATAAATGATCAGGGATACAAAGTGGCTTTTTAGTTAAGAAAGAATTTTCTAGTAGAAGGCCAAGAAAACCAATCAGAAGCAGATGCTTTTGGATTTCTTCCTGGAGTGTAAAATACGCCTGGAGCATATGGTCCCCTCCCTCTGCAGCAAAGGAGGAGCACGCGGGAAGGGGACCAGGTGGACACGTTGGCTGGAGCAAAGGCTGTGCCAATCTGGCTCAGTTTGAATTCTAACTATAACGGGAGATTGTTAGTCATGGTCTGACTTGTGGATTTATAAAGCAACCCGGTTTCCTTACAGAAAGATGTCATGAGGCAACAGTGGAGGAGGAGACAGAGGGCCTATGAATGGAGACACTTAGACCAGAGCAACGGGAAACGGAGCAAGGCCAATGGATTCAGCACACCATTTGGAAGAATATGCAATAGAACATGCTAATGAACTATTCTTAGGGTGTGAGATAAAGAGACGGTACACAGGGCTCGCACATGGGAAAACAGAAGACTTGGAAGGAGCCCAGTAATTTTGCGGTGCTTGGAAAGAAGAATGTAAACACAAAAGCCCGAGACATAATGAATTCCAAGAAGATGAGGCCGACCTTGATAACAGCATAGTCTCTGGACTACTTGGGAAGTTGAGGGAACCGGTAAAGGCAAGTCTTTCTCAGAAATTTTACTACAGAAGCAGAGACACCATGTGGTGGCATGGTTGATGTGGAGGCCAACAGGCTCTTCTTGTTTCGAGATGAAAGATACTGAGGTCTATTAGAGAATTACTGGGAAAACTCCACTGGGTTCCTGTGCTGGGGGGTCATAGTTCTCTGCAGGTCAAGTGGATGCTTGGCCTTTAATGAGAGGACTCTTTTGTTGTTGTTGTTTATGTTTTTTTTTAATGTGCACTGATATCTTGTCTGCATCTGTGTCCGTACCAGAATAATCCATCAGATGACATGGCTCTCCAGTTATACATGTTTTGAGCTGCTATGTGGTTTCTGGGAATTGAACTCAAGACCTCAGGAAGAGCAGCCACGGAACCATCTCTCCAGCCCCTGCCATTTCTTTTAAAGAAATATGTGTGTGTTTCTGTGTGTCTGTTGGGTGCATGCAGGTGTCCACAGAAGCCAAAAGGATGAACTGGAGTTAACGGCAGAAGACTGGGGAGTTTGCTTCCTGGTACCCATAGTGGGCAGCTCACAACTGCCTGAACTTCACCTACGGGGATCTGCTGCCATCTTCTGGCTGCCACAAGCACCTGTACTCACGTACACATGCGCACACATATAATTAAAAATAAAACAAGGATTTTCCTTTTAGAGCATTGGCATGTGTGTGGGTAAATTTATAGAGATGGAGGAAAGAAGACAGGCTTCATCTCTGATTTCTATTTCTCCCAAACGCTGAGACGGGAGCACCAGCCAATAGGAGTCAGAGGCAGGAAAGCACAGGTTTGGGATAGAATGGAGCACGCAATATCGGATATGAAAATACCAAAGCATGATAGGACTGTGAGCTGTGTTGTGTGGTCAACTGATGCTTGGGCGACTGATTCAAAATTAAAACACCATCGAGGTTACTGTGGTTTCCCCTGGGAATGTTTGGAGATCGCACAATGCTAGGAGACTCCAGCGAAGGAACTTAACTAACAGTGGGGAGGGATGAGTCACTGGAGCCTGAATACCAGGACACAGGGCAGTGACGGGTAGTGATGAAGACACCACTGCCAAGGAACAAGCATCTCTGGACAGCTAGTGACTTATGGCCAACGCAGTGCTTACTTAAGTGCACAGACATCGCTTGGGGTGCTATCAAAATTTGGAGGTGTTTAAGCATCAGCCTCAAAGATTTTTGAGTTGGTTCCCATGGATTGGAAATATTCAAATCGGTGTTTTGAAAAGCCTTTCGGGTTTTCACAGGTACATCTCTGGCTAAAGGACATTATGTGCATCCTGTTCTGTTGTAGCCATGTGGATTGGGCCTGGAGCTCTGACTACGGTGGGGACAGAATAAAATAGGCTGTGCACATAGAGAAAAGCTGGGGGGGGGGGTGCTGTACACACATTGATGGAGCCACACCCACTACCACAGCAACCCAGAACCTATGGCTTCTTAGGTACAGCCCAATGGGAGGGATTAGATAGTTAGGGTAGGAGGTGTCTGTAGGAGTGTGTGATGATTTCTATATGCGCCGCCCAGGGAGTGGCACTATTAGAGGGTGTGGCCCTGTTGGAGTGGGTGTGGCCTTGTTGGAGTCAGTGTATTTCTGTGGGCATGGGCTTTAAGCCCTCCTCTGACCTTTGGGGCACTGCTTGCTTGTGGTACACAGATATGCATGTGAGAAAAACACACATACACATTAAAAACAAACAAACAAAAACAGTAGCAGATTACTATGGTCTAATGAGATAAAAAAAATATTTCCTTTATACCGGTCAACAAAATTGTGTTAGAGCAATTTTAGAACTAAGCCCTATTCATATCAAAGTTTGCTTCCCTGTATTTCCAGGTTTGCTGAATTATTCAAACAGAAATTGCCAGGGTTAATTCAGGAGCGCTCAGATGGTGGTGACTTAATAGTACTGAGAGATATGCCCCCAGGTTTTAAAATCTACATGGAGCCCTCTACTTACCTATATGCTCTCAGAGGAGTCCCGTGGGCAGAAAACAGATGTGAGATCAAAGAGTAATCAAAGGAAACTGTCACACAATAACCAGCTATGGCTGGTTCTGAAACGTACAGGCACCAAATGAGGTTAAATGTAGACCAAAAAAAAAAAAAAAAAAAAAAAAAGTATAGAATTTGTCTAACAGGGCTTTTTTTGTCACTTACTGCATCAAAAGTAAAAATACTAATAATTCTGTACATTTAGGAGAAAATAAACTGCAAGACATTGAACATGTTAAAGAATACTTTCTATTGGTTTTTGTTGTTGTTGTTTAAAATAGAATGTATTGAAAGGGGGCGAAAATGATGGAACCAGGTCCAAAAGGGTAAATTTGAACGTAAGTACAGTAACCACTAGGGACAGCAACCCTAGCTGTTAACATGACGATGTTTTCATTGTTTCAAACATTTGGTTTAACTTAATCCCCGGAATATATTACTGCCAAAAGGAATCTCAATGACAAGAGTTAATGCATTGGTTACTCCTAAAACTATCCCCTTTTAAGTGTTGGCTTACTGGTAGTGTTTGTCAGGGAAAGGACTGTTTTTATTACCACTGTCATCAATCGCTACGAAGTGCAGAGATACTTGCTCGGAGTCGCTATAGTTTATTTCTCTGCTGGTTAGAATCCACATGTGTGAACAAGAGACCAGGGCTCCGGGCACCGCTGCACTTCCGTCAGATGACAGTGTGCTGGTGCTGGGATCCGTGGGTATGCTTTGGCTGGGCTTCCAATCCGGAGTCACTTAATGAAAACCAACAAAGCACACAATGAACGCCCCTTTAAAAAGCTTTTACAGGAGCAACAGGAGCAGCTCTGTTTCTGGTGCAGTGTGTGGGTTGATAGCTTCCGGTGCAAGGGTGGGTTGGTAGCTTCTTCAACGCTTCTCTCAAACAGCTCACAACAACAACAAACAAACAACCAAACAACAACAAAACAAAAGAGCAGCACAATCGAGAACTTCCAGCAAGCTGTGCATAGATGTGTAAATAAAATCATCTACATTAGGAAGGACTGGGAGGCGGGAAGAAGCCGTCCAGAAAACCAAGAGGGGCTCCAGTTCGGTTGTAGGGTTACCCTCAGTGGATATGTTTCTTTTGTGGGACTTGGCTTCCTGGGCACCGAAATGGGAGAGGTCTAGTTTATCAACTGTGCAAACCGCGGCTGACTCTTCAGGAGAGGGGAGAAGAGGTGGGAAACCCCGTAGAAGCAAATTACTTGTTTCCGGTGTACACACCATTGGAATTCCAGATCAGATGAGGTAAGCGAGAAGCATAAAACGTACTGCAACAGCCTTGAAAAAGGAAGAGTGAACCTGGTAGAGTCTTTGTATATGAGTATTCAAGGACATAGTTGGTCAGTCCTGGTTTAACCAGACAGCTACTATATCTAATGGCTTGCATTCCCACTGGCCTGCAGCTAGTTTATTCTCTGGAAATTCACCTTCCCTAACTTTCAGACTCCCCTCCCACCTGTGTTCCCACCAACAGCCCACAGTTTTTCCTTAGTAAACTTCAGACACTTTCCTTGGTTGACAGCTACTGTAACTCTTTGCGTTACTAACTATGTATGGTATTACCCTTACTCCTTCTCAGGATTAACCATGGGTTGCTTTGTTATTGGGGGGGAGAAAAAACCCCAGATGAGCATCAGAGATTTTATAGAGCTAAAATCTTTTACCAGTTAAGCCCCTTCTCAAAGTTACTTAAATTTAAGGAACACCAGTTAGTCTAGTTATAAAAGAAGGTTAGAGATGACAGAATTATCCTGAAAAAAAGAAATCAGCATAAACAACAACAAAGACAGCATAGTGGTTAACAGTATATGCCACCAACAGCACACTGGCATCTGATAAAAGTGCAGCAGTGCCCGGAGCCCTGAGCTCTCCTTCACACATGTGGATTCTAACCAGCAGAGAAATCAACTAGAGCGACTCCAAGCTAAGTATCTGCACTTAGCAGCAGCTGATGACAGTGGTAATACAAACCACTTTACAGTTTCTGGCATTACTATTATCATGGAAAACATTAGTGGGGAGGCTGGATCTGGGATGTCTTTTGGAGGCTGAATATATGCATTTGGTCAGTGGAGAAGGAAGGCAGAGAATGGGTGCTTTCCCCCTTTTTCCTTTCTTTCTCTCTCTCTCTCTCTCTCTCTTTTTTTTTTTCTTTTAAAATTCTACTTACCAGTGACTTTCGATTTGAGACCCAGATCTTTCTTTTAAAATAAAAGGGCTTTTGAGGGGAAAATAAATGAACTTGGCATTCACTGAGAGCAAATCACCACAGGTATTTTCAAGTCTTGATTTTCTGGTCTGCTAATGCATTAAATAACCTGTAGTTCTTTCTTTCACAAATCACCAAAGTGCCCTGCTTAATAACAAAATGTTCTTGACTAAAAGTAATGGAATTTTCTGGGACCAGGCTTAAGAGGGTATCCAAAGTCTGGGAGCTTAGTTTGTGACAAGTCAAGACAAAAATCTCGAAAACTTGGGGTTTAGGTTTCCAGACTTTTCTGGAAACAGAACACAGAGCTCTGGTCCGACATGAATAAGAAGGCAGAACTCAGCAGGTGAGAATGAATCTAGATAACCCTGGAGAAGATGACAACAGAAAAGAATTTTCCCTGGAAGGATCTGCTTTCAAGTCACTTTGAGCTTGGTTTCCAGAGGGGGCCACAGGGGAAATCTTGGTAAAAGCGAATCACATTTCATAGTTCTAAAACAGGGAAATGATCACAATATCTTAATACTACAAAGATTTGGATTAGAACCCTCGAACTAATACAACTTTCAAATGAAGGGAACACCTAAAAACTGAACCTTGAGAACCAGAACAGAAGGTTAGCAGAGCTGTGAAAACAGTCAGAATGTTTTTAAAGCTATCAAATGCAAGTGTTGGAAAATGATGGTTAGATTTTTAGGCACAGCTAGAGTTTGCTGAACTTGAGTTAAATCCGAGGAAGTTATTCAAAACTAAGCATAAGAAAAATGATAGAATTTATGACTAAGAAGAAAATCCAACATATTCCTAATTAGAGAAAAGAAAGACACTAAAGCTGAAAGGAAGGCAGGATTTAAAAAGGAGATGGCTGAGTATCTATTGAAGTTCTTTCAAAACAAAAGTTCTTACATTGATAAAGTACAAGTCCTAAACAACATGTGTGTTAGAATTGGGTTCAAGAAGAGTTAGATACAAATATTCCCTCAATGTATTTATATAGTCCATGAAAAGAAATCACAGAGGTCTAGACAAAACCACCAAAGAAAGTAAATATGTCACAGAAAATTGATTGTTGCTTCTGGTTTAAAGAATTATCTCCGAAAGATACTGGAGCAGGTGTTTATCTTGAATCTCAGAAGATGGTTAAACTGGGTATGATCAGAGAATCTGTAATCTACTGGATATGTCTGGTTGGCCTTACTAAGGCACATTTCTGGTGACACCATTCCCTACTCAGAGTTGTCAAGAAAGACGCCTTAATTTTTTCAAGACAAATTCATAAATGCTTTTGCTATAATATGCACCCAACACATATTTTGAAACTTATTTCTTCTACAGTCACTTCCTGAATACTATAACTTAAGCAGATTTATTCATTTTTAAAAAGTTTATTTTGAATATATATATGAATGAGTGTTTTGCCTCTGTATATGTCTGTGAGCCTTCTGTAATGCATATGTGGTTCTCACAGAGGCCAGAAGAGGATGCCAGATTCCCTGGAATAGGAATTAAAGACAGTTGTGAGCTGCCATGGGGAGATTGGGAACCAAACTTGGGTCCTCTTCAAGAGCAACAAGTGTTCTTATTTACTGAGCCATCTCTTTAACCTCAACATTAAGATTCCTTATGCTTTTTCTGTGTACCTAATTGCTTTCCCTACCTCTTCCTGTTTCCTTATATAGAACACCTGTAAGGAAAAGGCACGATTTTGGGTTTGCCTCTTTAAAGTAGCTGACAGGTTTTGAATACTTTTTTATTTCATACTTTTTTTCCAGACAGGATACTGTGGGTTTCCAAGCCAGATAAAGGCTGGGAAAGCATTACCTATATCTTGAACATCTTTCAGAGAGATAGTAGGAATGGGGCCACTCTATAGAGACAAAAGCCAGACGTCATGATAAAGCCTGGTAAACTTTTGTTTCCCTGTCAGAGAACTGGATTCTCAGAAACCACGTGGCCAATAGTCTGTTAATCCAGCTGATACACTTGGAAGACCTCTACCCACTACTGAAGTACCCCTCCCTTGTCCTTGTTCCTCCCCTTCCCCTGACTTGAGGTATATGAGCAAGCCTAGCTATTTCAGTAAATGAGCTATCCTCAGAAACAGTCTCTCTGGTCATTCAAAACCCACTGTACTCACTACCACTTGAGACCCAGCTCCCTAGGTCCTCCTCATCCTGAGGTACAGGTACACAACAGCCAATTTGGGGTGGAGGACCCAGAAAATATCACAGTGTAGTATAGTCTGGCCTCAATCTTGAACTTTTCCTGACTCAGATTCCCAGACTTCTGGAATTTCAGGGCATGAATCACTTTACCCAACCTTTGACTATGTTGAGTAGGAGAACTATGCCTCCAGAAATGACTCCTGGAGAGCAGGCCCTGCCCCTAACCTGTGCAGTATAGTAGAGCTGGCCCCGGTGGCATGAGCCATAGAGAACCCACACTGAGAGTGTGGGAGCAGGAGAGCTGTCCCAGCCCCTTGCCTGCTACAGCACTCTAGAGAGCTGGCCCTACCCCTCACCTGGGCCATGCTGGAGAGCTGGCTCTACCCCTCACCTGGACAATTTTGGAGAGCTGGCCCTACCCCTCACCTGGGCAATGCTGGAGAGCTAGCCCTCCCCCTCACCTGGGCAATGCTGGAGAGCTGGCCCTCCCCCTCACCTGGGCCATGCTGGAGAGCTGGCCCTCCCCCTCACCTGGGCAATGCTGGAGAGCTGGCCCTCCCCCTCACCTGGGCCATGCTGGAGAGCTGGCCCTCCCCCTCACCTGGGCCATGCTGGAGAGCTGGCCCTCCCCCTCACCTGGGCCATGCTGGAGAGCTGGCCCAGGTAGCCAGAGTGTGGAAGAACTGCACTCAGTGGTGTGAGCATGCGAGAGCTTTCAGGCTGACCAATTCAGCCACTACCTAGCCCAGCCACCATCTAGGACTTTCAGTTTGCTCACCCCCAAATTTACCTCATCTATGATCTGCTGGAGTTAGTGAAGGAGCTGGTTTTACAGAACCAAAACAGCAAGGTCTGGATGACACAGAGCAACAACAGGGTGTCTGAGAGGAGTCCCAGTGAGGATCCAGCATTGATAGTGTAGCGGAAGCCAGAGGCCTACAACCAGACCAATGACTCTCTTCAATGAACATTTGCAAGAAAATTGTTTCGACAAAAGGGTATGTACTGTGTGACACACTATGACACATGATAATTTCCCTGGTGAGATTGTGGGAGAGGTCGTTGTTGGTTTTCTTCTGGGAGGAGGGTAGAAGACAGCTATGGAGGGAGGGGAGATGAGTGGGATTAAGGCACGTGAGGTAAATTCACAAAGAATCAATGAAAAGTTTTTACAAAGGAAAAAATGCTCCCCCAGGATGTGTAGGGAAGACTAGAAAAGGAGGTGCCTGGGGCTAGTGCTCCATCCCTGAATGTTCCCACTTGGGATGGTGTGTGAGGCACTGGGTGGCTCATTAAATCAGATGAAGAAGGTTACATGCCAATTCAGTCTTAGAGATTTTGCACACAGATACAAAAATCTCATCAAGACATTAGCACAACCAAAGCAGAGACATCTAAATACATCATTATCTTGGCTTCATTAGGCTGCATTCAGAAATAATCAGAGTTCCAGTCTAATTACAAACAGCCAAGGGAAAACCTAGGAATGACTTAGATGGTACAATTTTTGCCTACAGACTTTATTTTTATGTGGCTGTATACCCAGGCTAACCTTAGAATTATTCTCCAGCTCTAAGGGAAGCCCTAGGTATGACTTGGATGGCGCCGTTTTGCCTACAGACTATTATTTTTATGTAGATGCACACCCAGGTGAGTCTTAAAATTATTCTTTAGTCCTTCTGCAAGACAGAACCAAGGTCTGCTTGTTTGTTTTTTAGTTTTCTGGTGGCTTCATTTTGAGGGGTGGGGGGAGTTCTTCCTGTAGTCCCAGGCAGTTTGAGTTTGCTATTGTCCTGTTTCAGTCTTTCCACTGCTGGGAGGGATTACAGGATTGTGCTTTCATGCCTGACTTTTCAGTTTTAAAAAGTATTTTCCAAAAGTGTCCATAGAGTTGATTTGCAGAGTTACACCTAGTAACGATCATTGTGATCATTGTGTATTAGCAGTTGGGCCTTCTCGTCCATGAAAACCTAATTAAGAGCTCACGGTGGATAGATCAGGTCTACTTTTTTTCTTTCTGTGTAGAACTGGTTTTCTGTAGAAACTGCCGCTTTCCCAATCTCAGAGCTGTGGTGTGCTTCCTGACCTTAATCTTTGCAAAGATTATAAAGGTTTTGAAATGGGACATGCATCACCATTTAAAAAGAATGTTACCCCAATAGCCATTTTCCCAGGGAAAGCGATTATAAATCTGTTGTAAGTCAAATCCTATTTTTTAATGTCCTGGAGGACTCGTTATTTAATAAAACAGCGCAGAGAAAACAATCGTATTGTAACTTGGCTTTCAGAAGCCCAGGCACACCTGTGTCACACTGTCACGGTTTTAGGACTCCTGACTCTATAGAGGAATTTGAAGGTTGCTAGCTTTGCCTTGGACTCAGTTCAAGAGAATGAAGTTATTGAGCACTGAGGCTCTTGGTCCAAGGCGGCCTTGTTCATAACTGTCTCAGCATGGATTCTGAGGAAAGTGCTTTTTAAAAAAAAGATGTGGAAATCTACTATAAGTTTTAAAGGGCATGAAGCAAATTGATATGTTCTGGTTATGTGTGATGATATTCTCGTTAACCACAACCGTGTATTTGAGTAAATAATATTAAAGCACTCTATGTAAAAAAAAAAAACCACCACAAATCTTATTTACTGCCAGTGAACTAAACTTAATTATTTTATGTATTGAAAAGAAAGAGAACAGTCAGACTCATGGAGAGTTAAAATGAAAAGTGCTGAAAAAACAAAGCAGAATTTTCAAAAGGATGAAAGAAAAAATGACCTAGTTCGCTTTAAAAAACCACTTTCTGTTGAAATTGCTTGTGGCTTTCAAGTCGTAGAGAAGCAGGGTAACCTAGAAACATTAGACATCTTCAAATACCCTCTGTGGATGGACTGTGAGGAAAGACTCCTGTTTGGTGAGGCCAAGGCAGGAAAGAAGCATCTTTCAGTTAGTTTCCTGGTGCTCGCCATGTGGCTTGGATTCTCCTGGGTTCTGCTGTGTCAGTCTGTCTGGGAGATGGTCTGGACCTTTTTTGGTATCACATATTGACAGTAACTTGGTATTAGAGACTGACTTGTCAGTTCTCATGCATACAAGCATTTTTTGAGCATATGTAACCCAAACCCACACCCACACACTGGTGCCCATTCAAGCTGCATGTTAAAGTGAAGATCCAGTTACAGCAATTTCATATACATCAAACCCTTGGGTTCTGCTGTGTGAAGACACAGCCGTCTGACCAAAGGGGGGAAAATCCCATTACAGCTGTGAATGAGAGAAGACAGAGCCCAAGACCACACACACACACACACACACACACACACACACACACACACACACACACACACACACACACACAAACACACGGGGAGGGAGGGAGGGACTGGGAAAGAGAGAGGGAGATCCCTGTCATTACTCTAACTTTAAAAACATCAGAGTTTGGAGCTGCAGATAGTTACATTTATCAAGTCTCTTCTATAAAGCAAACTCTATACTAGGTGCTTTGTATATTATTCTTAATCCCCACAATAATTCCGCAAGATGTACATAATTATTACAACCATACAAATAAGAAAATGGGAGCTCAGAGAAACTCAGTCGTTCGCCTGAATTCACACAGTTGGTTAAAATGGAGCACTGTATTTGAACCTTCAAGGATTCAACTCTTAAGAAACTAAAATCTGCCGGGACACGGTGATTGTCACCTTTATCTCTGTATTTAGGAGGCAGAGGCGGGAAGATTTCTGTGAGTTCTGGGCCAGCCAAGTGTGTGACTTTGTTTCTTAAAAAAAAAAAAAAACCTTAAAACATGATCTTGCTGGCTGAGGGTTTATGTCATATACACTGTCCCTAAAATCTGGAAATGGCTATCTCTTAGCAACAGCAAGCATGGACACACAGGAAGAGAAAGATGTCCATGCTTCAGATGGAAATGTCAAAATTTGGTCAATTTAAGGAGCAGCCTTCAGGATGCCCACAGCCAAGAAGGGAGGGGTGATAAGTAAACAAAAACTGTAAGGGGGGGGGGGGAGAAAAGGCAGAGAGACTAAAAAACACGGGAGCAGAAGAGTGGGGGAAGGGCTGCCCGTCCGCTGAGGGTCCAGGAAACCTCTTTAGAGGCCTTTGGCCTCTGAGACCCAATTGCAACAAAACTGGACGATGGGTGATTTCTACAAAGGCCAGAGAAGATGTAGGTTTTAAACGGGTAGAGTCAGACGAAGGTAGGGAAAGGATTCAGCTGCCGAGGTGATTTAACCAGACAGAAATCTTGGCCAGAGACTTTCCACAGTAGTACTTCTCAAACTGCACTATTTCCGGGAATCGCCTGGGAAAATGTCCTTTCGAGTTGGTGGGGGCTAACCGGGCCCTGAGATTTCTGAGCTTCTAATAAAGTCCAGGTAATGGTGGGCTTCGGGGAGCATCCGCGCACCCTGCAAGTGAGCTCAGAAACGCAGAGTGCTCGACCCGCACCGCACCGCAGACTTCCTGGATTCGAATCTGCATGTTAACGAGATCCCCAGGTGATTTGTGCGCACGTTTAACTTTGGCAACATTCTTCTAGACGATTCTTTGTTCAGTGCAAAGATCTAAAGAGGGCCTCTGGCATTGCACGCCGGCAGTCTGGCTTCTTTCTGGGGCTCCACATCCCTCAGCACAGCAAGATTTGTGCCCGGAGTAGCAGTTCCTCCTGATCCTAAACCGGTAGCAGCGGCGGGAGTTGCTCTCCTCATAATCCTCCTCGCTGGGTTCCTTCCCACCCCAACTCGCGCTTCCCTGGGGCGCCCCAGCTGTGTCCCACCCCCCAAGCCTAGGCGGCTACTGTGCACAGCTGGAGCCCTCCGTGGCTGGAGGCTCCGAGCTGCGGCGGCGGAGAGAGCCAGGCGGGGGCGCCGCAGACCAGGCTGTGCGGGAGGAGACCGCGCCCGGCGCCGGGAGCCCGGAGAGGGCCGCCAGAGAGACGCGCGGGGGAGCGCGAGCTTCGCGTGGGGTGCCAACCCGTGAAGCCTCTGCTGGCGCAGCCCGGTACCCCGCGAGTCGCGGGATCACACCAAGGAGGCGGCGTGTATTACCTCGATCCGTGGCCCTTCGTACACAGCTTCCAGCCTCGAGGGCCATTAGTCAGGCGACTAGCTCGGAGAAAGAACCCGTTATCATTCCGAGCTGGCTGGGGAGCCTGGGAGGGTCGGATTGATGCATTGACGATTTAAAACCAGCATCTCACTTCCCTGCAAAGCGGCACCCTTTTTGTAGGCTTCTGGGAGCAGGTGGATGTAGCAGGGAGAAGGGGCAGGGTCAGTTTGCTCAGAAAACTGGGATCAAAAGCGCAATTTACGAAAGGGTGACATTTACAAGGTGGTGGAGGTGGCTGGCCAGCCCAGGCCGGCCGCTCTTCGAGCCTTGTGTGCTCGCCCTTGGCCAGCCTGCAGCTTTGCGCGATTACGCTGCGGCCCGCGGTGCAGAGCGAGGATTTCGTAGGAAGAGGACACTGTAGGGAGCCGGGTCTGCGTGCAGCCGGGAGGGACGACCCTGCAGCCCCACGCCGCGGCTGGCCAGATGCATGGGAAAGCCTAGCAGGCGCCTGGCTCTCGCCTTGCAGCGGTGCGAGGCGCGGATTCCCCGCCTGCAGCTCCGTGTTCAAGGCCAAGCGGTTGAGAGCTAACACCTTTGCGGTACAACGGGGCTGAGGCTGGGGGATGCGAGTCTAGATCCTTGCCGAAACCAACGAAAGTGTGCGTTTCTCGGTCGGAGGATGTCAAACAGAATTAGGAGTCTAAACATTTTCGAAAGCTTCCGTGTTCTGTCTCGAGACCCATCGGATTTGTACAAACTTTCGCGAGTGTGTGAATGTACGCGTGTCTCCACCGTCTCCTGCTCCCCTCCACCCCCACCCCGCCCTAGCCGGCCGAAGTCGTCCTATATAGTGATGATAAATATCCCTGTTGATCACTTGATTGATTACCTCCCTGAAAGGTCACGCGGGCTCGCAGTAATTTCCTTTTGCCTAAGGCTCCCTTTTCACTTTTACTCCAGCACGACAGCTCTGAATGCACGGGATCTTTATTTTTGATTTTAACCCCTAAATGCAACCCCTCCCGAAAACAATGCAGACAAGAAAAATCGAATAAAATCAACTCGAGACCTTTCTGTACACTCGCAGCCTCCCTCCTGGTCTTACTCCTTTTTTCTTTCTCGTCGCCTCTACCCCTCCTACTCCGGCCCCCTCTCCCCAGATCCAGTGTATTCTGGACACTGTTTAATAGATGAGTGTCTTGCAAGTAAACTCAGGCGTCCCTTGGGTCTGCATTTCATGTCTGTGACGCTCTCCCTTTCTCTCCTGTGGACTGAAAATTCGGATTTAAACCACCAGACAAGCTATTAATTTAGCTAGGCTACCCAGGGTCCTGAACCCAATTAATTTCTAATAATTATAGCCCAAGGGGGCTAGATAGATCTCCCTGCCTCTTTCTTTTATTGCCACACCACGCCACCGAGGTCAGCATATAATAATAAAGTGTATATTTTGAAAGTGATCCCCAGAACAAGTGAGTTATTGCAATGAATGAAAATTGTTTCCATTTTGGCTAATTGAGCCCCTGGCTGAAAGCTGGACTCTTGAGTCTAAATAAAGAGAACTGTTTCATTTCAACATGAAGAAACTCCTGCCTACCTCTGCTCACCCAGCGAGAGTTTAATTTCTTAACAGCCAACCTGAAACCCAGCGTTGGGTAAACAGTATTAATAATTACATTACAATGATTAAATTAATCTTGCTGGTAGCCAGGCGAATATAGGTTTCAATTCAACAGCACGTAAAGTTCACTGCACAAAGACAATAGGCCAAGAAATACCTCCATAAAGAATTCAAACTTTTTTTTTTAAGGGTACTGTGGGGTTGGCTCAATTATAGTGCCAGGAAAGGAAAGGAACATTTCCGGTTCCTCGCTGTTTCTAGCATTAATTAAAGAAACAGTTGGAAAGAGGTATACTGATCTGCCTCTTCTTTTTAAATATTATATCTTTCTTTCAACTCCTACCTCTATCTCCCCATTTCTGCTCAAAGAAAAAAAGAAAGGAAGGATGGGGGGCGATGGGGCAATATGTACGTGTGTACACACACACACACACACACACACACACACACACACACACACCCTAAACCAGTTATTAAGCTCATGGATTTTTCCAAGTTGTCACCGCTTCCAGGATGCCAGTTTCTTGCCTTCTAGGGAAAGGCAAGAAAAACTTAGGTCTAGCTTGTCTGTCCTGTCTGTCCTCTCAGGAAACGAATTTGAGTAAAAGGAAAGGTGGGGTGTGCAGGAACAGAGAAAGCAGCTTCACCAATTTTTCAGCCCCCCTCCCCTCCGGGACTGCTTAGGTCCATGGTCAGTAGGTGTTAGCGACTCCAGGGGCCGCAACAGAAAGTCACCTGCTGTGATCTCACGCCTGGGATTAGGGACAGGTGGAGTTGACAGGGACTAGTCGCTTGGGAATGAGAACCCGCTGGGGCAACCACAGAGACCAGCTAACCACCTCATAGTAGGCGGCATTCCCTTCATCAGGTTGAACACACTTGAACTAGCAACTTAGCTCTTTTATTCCTGCACACTTAGGGCAGAAAACAAGAGACTGAAAGAAAAGAGAGAAAGAAGAGAAATCAGCTTTGAAGTTGAAAAAAATTAAAATATTATGACTAATTTGGTTTAGTTATTTTATTTTTTATGTTTTGAAGAAAGGTGCCGCGTCTTTTTATACTAATTCGGCTTGAGGACAAAAGACTGTGTTTGCTACCGCAGTTAGAAGAAGCCCGATTCAACAACGTGTGCAGAAATTTTAGGAAGACCTTTGAGAAAGACCAGTTCACTGAAAGATGAGAATGGGGACTTTAAACATCAGAAGGAGTGGGTACCCCCAGCCACCTACCACTGCCCTGATCCCCCAACTTTCTGTAACAGTGTAACAGACAGATCTTTGCACCTGGAGGTTTGGAGACTTTTGATTCAGTTCTGCCTTCCAGCCTCTGTCTCCCTTTACTGAAACCACCCTACCTATAGTCGGCTACAAGTTTATACTTTCCCAGTGTAGACAAGACCAGTGTCCAAGTGGGTCTTGTTTTCCAACTCCGAGTTTGGCAACTTGGCCCATTCCTTTCTTAGAAACTTTCACCAGATCCAACCCAGGTCTTGACAGACCCGTTGGGGGCTAGGCAAAGGGAACCTTCTGAGAGGTGAGCAGGAAGGTTTTGTTTTTATTCTCCATAGGGTGGCCAGTGAAATGAAACATCCCAGGCAGAATTTTCTCCTGTCCAAGATACTTTCTTGTCTCCAGGTGCCAGACCCTAGTGAATTCCACCATCTCTCTGGGAGGTCAAACAATTCTAGGTTCTGAGAGCTGGGCCTCTGTCTTCTGGCCTAAGTAATGCTCCCCCGACAAAGTTTCTTACAGACAAGAAACTGCTATATGAAGCCCTTGCTTGTCCGCCTAGAACTTTTCCCTAGAGAATCTGACCTCAGCAGGCAACATTCTCAAACCTCACACCTCCCTTTCCTGGGTGAACATTCACTGGTGGGGGGGGGCACTCCTAAACAGAGAGTAGCTAGTAGATTTGGGGGGATTTTTAGAGTAGACCTGTGTTGATACAAGCAGTAGTTGTTGGTGTCTTTGTGCACACTAAAAGTACTAACACGAGCGCACTCGCGCGCGCGTGCGCACGCGCGCGCACACACACACACACACACACACACACACACACACACACACACCTGCAAGCAGTAGGCAACTGGAGTTCTAGTGGGTCTTGTAAAATCCCAGGTGCCTCTGTGGGGGAGGGGAGGTGGCAGAATTCCCTGGGGTTCACGTGTGTGGGCTCCAGCATTTTCTCCTTTGGAAGCTGTTTTCCGCCACTTCCTCCTTTACCTCCTCCGTCTCTTCCTCATATTTCAAGGTCGCACATCTGTCTCCCTTGGGAGCTGTAGGTTAGTTCTCTAGGGACCTGTATTTTACGTCTGAATGCCCCTGGAATTACACAGGCAGGGGAGGGAAAAGGTGGTAGGGATCCTTCGTTGAGTAGGTCCTGTAAGCTTAGGTTTTCTTGGCCACCGAAGCCCCCTGGGAATTGAACCTAGATAATAGCTCCCTCACAAGTGCAGTCCGAGCTCAGACAAAATAAATACCAACAGGGCAACTGAGTTCCCAACAACCCCCTTGTCTTCCATTGCTCTGTCAGAGAAGAGACCAGGAGCAGCTTTTCCCCTCTTGTTTCTTCTGACTTGAGACTCAGGATGGCAGCAGCACCCGCACGGAAAAGATTGCAATTTTCTTTTATGGTGTCTGGCAGGATTTGCAGCAGATATTAATGGAGACATAAATAGCACGTGGAAGGTATTGAACACAACTGTTTAATGCAAGAAGGTTGTACTAAGAGAAAAATCCATACCGAGTTGGGAGTGATTCATACCTTGAACACACCTAACCCCTTGCGCCCTCTTTTCTGCCTGCACACTTCATTAGTAAATTCTGTAATTAGGCTCATTTCAACAATGCACGTTTTGTATTTTCTAGGTATGCGTATGGAATTTCCCCCCTTCCTCCTTCTGGTGACCCCAGAGGTTGTAGGTTTCAGTGAGTGAGTGGAAATGGCAAGGCTGGCTGAGTAGCAGCAGGAGGCCGGAAGGTGCCGGCCGACCTTAGGCAAGGCAGGAGGTCTTGGATGTCAAACGTCCAGCCCGGCGGGACCTGGGCATCAAGGACGATTGTTGCTACTTGATGGAAACGGACGACTGAAATGTCCCAAGGACAGCAACCACCGTTGGTATTACAGCTAAAATTGAGAACCGGCTATTCATCCAAAGCGGAAGCCCCAGGAACTTCAGGAGGAGAGAGCGGCAGCAAAGGCAGACCTCTCAAGTTCAAGATGCTTCTCACCTTCTGATAATGCGGTCCAACCCTCAACCTAGCTCGTTTGTAGATGGAAAGATTTACCCTAAAGTTTTTTCCCCCCTCCTCCGCTCGTTTCCCCTATAGACGATGTAATTTATGGTGGAGAAAGCACTAATAATAATTATAATTCAGGCTTATTGTTGACTCCTACACAGGCATAGTCCTCTGCCCCACGAACCAATTCTCTGTCCAAGACTTTTCATTTCTTTTCTTTCTTTTTTTTTTTTCCTTCCCCGTTTTGGTGAAGTGTCTGCTCCCCTCCAGCTCCCCGCGCTGGCTCCCCGCCCCCTGCCGCCCTCCCCGTAGCTCCCTTTCTCCGCCTCCTCGGCGATTGCCATCTGACAAGATCTCCAAATCAAAGTGATAAATCGCTCCAAACTTTTTTTGGCGGCGCTGAGATGTTGGAGGGGCGTCTAACGCGCATGTGCGAAGGTGTCCAAACTGACAATGCTAGAGATAGCGACTGTGGATTGAGAGAAAGAGAGAGGGAGAGAGAGTGAAAGACCGAGTGTGTGCGTGTGTGAGTGTGTGAGTGTGAGTGTGTGCGTGTGTGAGACAGAGAGAGAGAGAGAGAGAGAGAGAGAGAGAGAGAGAGAGAGAGAGAGAGAGAGAGAGAGGAGGGAGGGGGAGAGAGACCCAAAGAAGGAAAAGATCCAAGAAAAAAAAAAAAAACCTAACCACCCAGCAGCGGCTGCAGGACTGGGCACAGCATGAGATCCAAAGGCAGGGCAAGGAAACTGGCCACAAGTAGGTGCAATATCCCTTTTCTATTGGCTTTCCCCCTTCTCTGCCATCTTGTATATCTGTGTCTAGCGCTCGGGGAGAGAGCGCGGGCTGCTTTGGCGCGGGGGCCCCGGGTGGAAGGCAGGCACAGCGCAGCCCGCAGCCCGAGCAACCTGCCGATTCCTGCCTCCGCAGCCTGGCTCCTGCTCTGGGCGCAGTGGAACCGCGTAGCCCTGAGCCCCGCACCAGGACCAGCTGTGGCAACTCCGGGGTGGGGGTGGGGGCAGCAAAAAGCTGAGTGGGAGGGAGGAGAGCGCGCGCGAGTGAGCGCGAAGGGGTGGGGGGAGAGGAGAGTGTGTCCCCCTCCCCTCCCTTCCCCCCCCAGGCGGGGGAGAGTCGCCTCTGGCCAACCAGCTAGTCCCCGGAGCGGGAGGAGGGGGAGGGGGGCGGGCAAGGGAAGGGCGCCTTTCCGAAGCTCTGTTTGTTTCTGGGGTTTGGGGATGGGTGGCGGGCTCTGAGGGAGCCGCGGTGGCGGTGGCGGCGGCCGGCCGCGACGGAGTTGGAAAAAGTTGCGAGGCGGCCGCTTGCAAGTTGCGCGGGTGATCGGCGCTGCGCCGAGCCGCGGCTGCGGTAGTGGGCGCTGTGCGCTCGGTCCTTGTGCGCGGCAGCGTGTGCGGCGCGGCGAGAGCCCCGGGGAAGGGGAGGCAGAGGTTGGGGGGGGCGCGGTCCTGGGGATGGGTGGGTGGCTGGGGGGAGTCCTGGCAGCGCCGAGCTCTCGGCTAGACAGAGTCCCTCGGCAGGTGGGGAGAGCGGAGGCCGAGCCGGCGATCTCAGGCCCGGGCTTGGAGGGCGCGCGGCCAGCCGAGAACGTCGCACAAGGCCGGGAGGGCGCGCTCCGACCTGAGAAGCCCGGGCTGGCGGGGCGCCGAGTGACCCCCAGGGGGCGGGCTGTCGGAACTCGGGGCCGCCGAGGGGCCGCAGCTCAGCCTGCCTCTCTCTTTCTGGGTGCAGCCGGGGTCTCGGGTCACTCGTCCTCCCCGGCGCCCTCTGCCTGCCCGGAGCGGAGCACCCTCGGTCACGCCGGACTAGGGCAGTGGGGTTTGAGGCTACGGCGGGGGGGGGGTTGTTGGGGGTGGCGGGAGGACGGGACTCCCATCCCCCACGCTTTCAGCGAAGGCTTGGGTGACACTCCGGGACAGGGTAGGGTGGGAAGCGTTGCTTAGCTCGGGCTAGCAGGCGTCTGAGCTGGGTTTGTTCAAATGCTTCCGCCCAGCGTTGAGGGGGCCCCGGGCGAGGAGCCTGCAGTGTACTAACTCGGGTATCAAGAGCTGCCAGGCCGCCCATGACTCTCACACTTGGACTTGAGGAATCTCGAACTCTCTTTAATTGCTTTGTTTCGGACCAGAGAGACAAAAGCTAGGATGTGAGTAGTATGTTTTTCCCCAGTGAAGTCCCCAAGCGCACCCCCACCCCCATCCCTGGCACATTGGAATTTAGAGCTGGAGGTGCTCCATGCAGCACCACCGGGCGCGTCCTGGCACTGCGGCGCCGGCTACAGTGGCAGCCAATCCCCGGCCCCCGCATTCCCCGTGTAGCGCCCGGCCAGACGCCGTCCTCGGGGCGTCTTTTCAGAGCTCCAGCCGCTCCGCACTCGTGCCTTGCCCTCACACACTTCTCCAGCGGCTTCGTTTCTCTCGGAACTCAGGTCGCAGGGATCCACCTAAATGCAGGGCCGTCGGCCTCCTCGGTCAGTCAGCCTGCTTCTTTCTCTGCCCCTTACCGTAGCTCATGTCACTTCGTTGTAACAGTGTGAAGTGCGCCAGCAAAACTGTTTTTCCTACTGGCTTTTCATTGAGCCCGGCGTCCTTATTTTGGTCTGAGAGGGAATAAATGCACACTTGCTTGATGGCTTTAAGACTTCAAAGGTTAGGCGTGTGTGTGTGTGTGTGTGTGTGTGTGTGTGTGTGTGTGTGTGTGTGTGTGTTTGAGAGGAGGCGGGGAGATCGTTTCAACCGAGCAGTAAGTTGTGAAATGAAAGCCCAAGGCTTTGCACCCCGCCAGGTTGCCCGGAGTCCGACGAAGCGAAAGCAGAAGGCAAAAACCTTTCGAATTTCTTTAAGGACCGGCCCCCTCCCCACCCCGCGCGCCTTAGCTATTTTAATTGCTAAGCAAGCGGGACACCCTGTAGCCCACTACTGAGTCCAGAAGCCGAGCCTCCTTTCTGATCTGATGAGACTTGTCAGTCAACGCCTGTGAGACACGTTGATTTTTGTCTGGTGTGGGGTAAGGGGGCCCATGTGCTTTCTAAAGAGCAGAACCCCGGCCTTAGGAACTTTTCCTGCTGAGCCCCAGGTTCCCGCTAGCAGGGCTTCACTGCCTAGGCAGCTGCCTTCCAGAGACAGGAGCGCTGCTTTGTGCAATTTTCCAGCTACCGTCGGAGCAATAAAGGAAATCATATCAGAACTACGGATTTTTGTATTTTAAAGCGCTATTTCCTTTCGCCAAACTGCGCGTGGCAGAGGTGGCTGGTGACCTCTGCGGTGCAGTCATCCAACGGAAACTTAGTTGCTTGCAGGCACTGTTCTCCCCCACCCCCCAAACCCCCTTCCTGAGTTAGGAAGAGGTAATGTAACCAGTGTATCTGAAACAAAACAAGACAAAACCAACTTTACCGTAATCGTGGCAAACATAAGCATCGCAAGGGAAACAAACCACACACAAATAGTCCTTTCTCCCATTCCTTTTCTTTTGTGGACGTCTTTGGTGGATGCCAGTTTAGTTTGGTCTTGGCTAAAACCCATGGTCAGAGATCAGAGACCACATATCTTGAAAATAGTCCCCGATGTTACAGGGACAGATGGGGTGCACCATCTTGGCTCTAACGTATAGGACTTATTTTTTACACAATACTCGAAACTAATAATTTCGTTGTAAACCGTACGCGAAATAGAAAGGCTTAAAGTAAAAAGCTTTTTTTTTTTAAAGGAAAAGCAAGAGAACGGACTATGTACCGCCTAAAACCTTTGACTTACATTTCCATGCTCGAGAAAAGAAAACTAAATAAGGCAAGCCCATTCTGGCAGCCAGGAGACTTCTCAGCCGTTTTTTATTTGGGGTGTGTGGGGCAGCTGGAGAAGCACCTGGGCCTTGCCAGAAATTCTAGCTGCAACTTTCCTCGGGGTGGGGGGTTGGGGAAGGAAGTGAGGTAGGGTCTGCCGTGCACGTCTAGAGCCTAAAATACTGAAGGGAATCCAAACCCACTTTGCCAAAGTACCAGCCTGCAGGAGTTTCAATCAAAGCAATGGACATGTTGCACCCAGGAACCCCCTTATTGCAGGTTTCCTTTAAGTCGCTTAAGAAGGCAATGGGATTATCAAAACCCTGGCGGTGATGGGAGGCACTTGTTACTACTGTGGTCCATCTTCCTTAGGGAACAGGCACCAAAGTAGGAAAGGTACATGCCGGCTCTGCCTCCCGTGTTTAAATTCGCTCTTGTGGGCCAGCACCTAGGATTCTAAGGTTAGTTCACAGCCGGGTTCAGGTAGGACTCCTCGTACGATCATAAACCCTTAAGAAACCGCATCGAGACAGAGACTTGCTCTCAAGTATATGTCGATTTGGTTATTCCAGACTGCTTTGTAAGAGGAAAACATCGTTCTCCCGACGGAGGCTGAAGCTTCTTCTAGAAAGGCGCTTCGTTCGCCATTAGTTGAGCATTGCCCTGGCTGGCTTAGGGCTTCTTTATTTCCTTTGGCATTTGAGGCACCATTTCACCGCGGTTCGCACCCCCTTTTGGATCTGTGTTTAGGGGAAGGTTAATTATGCTTTTTATTCTCTCCTCATCCCCAACACCGTGGGAGAGGACGGTTCATTAGCTGCAGAGCCTTATGTGCAGGGACTGGGAGTCTCAGGTTTTGGCGACTGTGTGCCTCTGTTCTGTGTCCTCTGAGTGAGCTTGTAATTTCCGAGGATAACCCTGTCCCATACTTTTTTCAGCCAAGTCTCTCCCTGCGGCTCAGGGCCTACTTTCCCTGTACTGACACTCCTCAAAGACTGTTGAATAGAAGTTAAGACTTTCCAAATTCATTCCCTCACTCTCCCCACCCTCTGTCTCATTGAAGGCAATGGGTCTTATAAGCAGTTTCTTTTTAAACTCGTGGCCGTTTGAGAGTTTATTTTGTTTTGTATTTGGAAGTGTGGGGCAGGCTAACAAAGGCTACAGCGTGGATGGACCAGGACAGGAAGGCTACAGCTGAGGACTTCTGGTTGGGTCTAACCATGGACAGAGGAGCAAGAGGGGACAATTTGTAGCTCCCTGAGCTCCTGCCATGGACTCCTCTCTTGTGGCATTCCCCAGAGTGCCTCAAGGTGGAGGGACTTGACTTGTCTGGTCAGGGGCTCATTTATGGTTCCCAAGGTACCAGGTACCGGGAGCTAGCCAGGCTCAATTTTTTATAGTTGATGATGTCCCTTACTCTTCATTTCCAAACTGCTGGATGTAGAGAAAACTGGCCCTCATGGGGCCTCTGAGCTGGGCAGGAAAAGTCTCAGGAATAAAGGAGTCAGAATCTGTTCCTTCAGAGCATACCGTTCCGTTTCCAGTCCCTTCCAGTCCTGTTGCCTCCCCAGAATTCTTGTTTTAAGCTCAAGGATTTGATTAAACAGTGCAGCTCCTCTTCAACTCCAGGATGCTTAGTGGCTGGTGCACCACTTGCCTTGAGCCTTGTTTACCACAGTGCAGACACACACAAACCCATGGGTAAATCTCCCCAGTTCTGGAACATTCATGTGCACTGTCTCATTTATTCACTTTCTCTGCAGGGCATTCCCTAAGGCCTGAGGGAAAGGCTGTGAGGTGGGGGTGGGAGGGTGCTGGCAGGGGCTTGGAGGAAGCAGATACACTGCTAAGATACCTTGCAGTATTTTCTGGGGTGATGCTTAGCCCGCTCAGGACTGGAAGCCGCTGTCCTGGCATTTCTGTAACAGCCCCGAAGTCTGCTTGTCTTTCTGAGGTGATCCAATAGTTCTGATTCTCCCCCTCTTCTGGCCTCCCGAGGAGTTCCAAGGAACTTTGGACAACAAAGAGGAGAGGGGAGGGACCAGAGAGGGACAGAATTCTTCCAGACCCCTAGTTTGTACACATTGGTATCCCCGCCCTTCACACACACAGAGAGAGAGAGCAATCATCCTTAACTGCTTTTGCTTACTTGCCATCTGAGAAACTTCAGAGACTTTTCAGCACAGGGGAGAAACTGTTTACCAAGCTGTGCAGGTGTGGGGCACTACTGGAGCTCAGAGCTAAAGAGTGAAGTACACTTGTCCCCCTTTGAGTGCTCTGGTTGGGGCACATTGTTTGAGTATGGTTCAGATACTGCTGTGGCTATAGCTTCTACCTTTTTAGTTCAAGTGGAAAGAGAGAAAGGCCTGGATTCCTTGGCCAATGGATCCCTCTGGAGACCAGGTCCTGGCTTCTGGCCAGTTCTGTACAATGTCAACATTGAATATTTGAATTCCCAGACTCCATTTAACAAGTTTCTAAATAAATAAACTCATTGTGTGCCTGTGTTTAAAATTATTTCACCTCTTTCATAAAGGCTTAATACATTGATCTCGCAAGCCGATTTTCAAAAACAAAAATGAGATAAACAAACAAACAGAGCTTAAGTCATTTTTAACAGCCCGAACTCCACAGTCTGTGTGCACTGCAAAGGCATTCTCATACTGGGGTGCGGGTAGAGGCTTGTTAGAGGTTGAGTTATTTCGTGGGACTTGATAGCAAACTAGAATGAAACAAAACAAAAAGTTCAGAACGATAGCAACTTAGAATAAAACAAATCAAACAGAACAGGGTAAGTTCAGAAAGCCAGCAAGATGTTAATCCTATCTAAAATGAGTGTGCTATTTTGTGGATTCAGTGTCTTGAGTTATTTGATAATTCTGGGCAGTGGGTCCATCGGGGTTTCCCTGGCTACACATAGACCTTCCAACTCTCAGAACTTACAAAGGCAAGGAAGAAGGATCCGTGTGGGCCTTGTTTCTAGGCATTATCTGTGTAAGCTGGATAGAATACATGCATTATACCAATGTTTTAGTTTGGCTAAAGGAACAATATGAATCTTACCGTTTTACTCAGCGTTTTTGTGAACAGCCACGTAGTGTTTTATGCAGATGGGAGTTCCATGTCATGCCATGTTGTTTTAAGAAGTTTTTTTTTTTTTTTTTTTTTTTTTTTTTTTTTTTTTTTTTTTTAAAGAAAATTAAGTTCTAGGTCTTTTTTGAGTGTGGACTCCATCTGGAGTTGTTAGGAAAGAAAGTGGAATTTGCTTTAATTTATTTGTGTAAAGTCCATTATTAAAAAAGAATGGGATTGGAAAGGGCACATAGCAAAACCCCATAACATTTAGCTGGTAACGTGGGGAGCTCAAAGCCAAGGGAAAAATACCACCAACGCATGCAAACCCCGAAATAGACTACAATGACCTCAGCCATTTTCATTTTCAGAGATAATAGCCATGATTAAGCTGGGGAGAGTTTGGCTCAGATATGCGTTCCTCTGCATTATTGTTAAGTTCTTTTGTCTTTAAAGAACTGTTTCATTATGAGGGGGTGAGCCACTGAATTTTTAATGAGATTCCTGACTCTTTAAAGGTGTTCATTCTGGAATTACTTTTAGTTTTGACTTTCATTATTCCATTCAACATGTTTTTGGTTTGTATGTTCAGTCCGATCGTTGACTACTAAGTTTATTATAATTCTAAAGGATAAGTTATCTAGCAAACAGATTGAATTCTTCTGTTAAGGACCTGCTCAGGAGTCAACGACTATGTAACAGGGAGGACAGGGCAGGAATCTTACCTTTCTTAAGAAGTTGCCTGAGGATTTAATTTTGTACATTGATGTTGTTCAAATGATAACATTTGCAAAAGTCCTCCCATGCAGCCGTTGGTAGGGCTTGGTGATATTTTATGCAACAAATATTAATGAAGTCCTGCTGTGGGATAGGCCCCATGCTTGGAAATGCATGGTTTCAGCTCCCATGAACATTTAAAATGTGCACAGCAGTGTTTGAATTGAGTGTGATCCCTGATTGAATAGCTAGGTCAGCTTCAAGCTATTGGCTGCCTCTTGTGCAGGTGGAGAAATAATGCCTCTCTCCCTGGGCATCTTTACTGGTGAGGTTGGAATCACCATACCTCCCTCCCTGGGCATCTTTACTGGTGAGGTTGGAATCACCATACCTCCCTCCCTGGGCATCTTTACTGGTGAGGTTGGAATCACCATACCTCCCTCCCTGGGCATCTTTACTGGTGAGGTTGGAATCACCATACCTCCCTCCCTGGGCATCTTTACTGGGGAGGTTGGAATCTCTTTATTTGTGAAGTAGAAGTAATAACACCATTGTCCTTGGGCTCTCGTGAAGTAGGAGTAATGTGGGTCCATCGGTGAACGTTAGCCAAGTACATAAGCTTCAATCACTCAACCAGTCAATCAATCAATGCATCTTAATAATTTCCTGTTTGATTTATTAATTAAAATTCTTAAAGAGGAAATACTCTTTCTGTTTGCTAGTCTATGTTTTTTATCCAGGCTCAGTTTTATAAGTATTTATCTGCCCATAGGAAATGTCTTATTTGTCTTCCCAGTAAGTTATACCTTTGGATAAAGGGAGATTGCATATACAATGTGGACACACTAAAATTGAAGCCAAACTAGGCAATAAATTTACTGTGAAAAGTAAAGAAATTTATTTTTCATGCATGTGTGTGTATGTGTGTGTGTGTGTGTGTGTATGTATGTAAGGGCTATGTTTTTGTGTGTATGTGTGTTTGTGTGTGTTTATGTGTGTATGGTATGTATGTGTGTGATGTATGTGTGTTTGTGTGTGTTTATGTATATGTGTGGTATGTGTGTGTATGTGTGGTGTGTGATCATGCATACTTGCCTGTGTTTTGTTGGTACTTATCCAAGGACCTGATATCTGACCATTCTAGAAGAGAATCTTTGACAGTGAAGTTGTGTCTTTCTCTCTCCCTATGCGTTCACCATTACTTAGTTAAAAACAACAACAACAATAACACACTGAAACGCTTTTCTTCCCTTTGTAGCCACAGGACACCAATCTTTCTTACTTTTTATTTAATCCAATCCTTTGATTTCTGGACTAGGGATGTGAGGCAGTAGACAATTAGGAGACACGTGGTTGTCTCTCCGCCTGTCTTGACAGTGGTGAAGCACCCGGAAAGCACATTTGGGAAGGGGGTATCCTTCTACATTTCCAACAATCTCGCCAGTGCAGACACATCTCCTGGCCCCTCACTTGAGTCACACCTGACTCTAAACTGCAGGTCATGTGAAGTGTGGCATGTCAAGGGAGAGACAGAGAAGATGTTGATGGAGTCAAGGCATTTTTGAATGGCAGCTCCTGGGAACTTTCACCTCACACAAGTCATCAGAAGCCGCATTTCTATGTAAATCCTGACCTGGTCATGTAATATTAATATACAGCATAAAAGCAAGAGTTTTGTGCTCTATTTTAATGCCCCTTTGTGATTAAGGAGCCTTTCACACAGCTTTAGCTTGACAGATGATGCTGTACTGAATCTTGTTTCACTGAAGACTGGATGAGGCTCCTTCCACTGGGCCCCCTTTAGAGACGTGGAGACTGACTCCTCCCTCTGTCCACTCCCCTGCTCCCAGTAACTATTCCTTAGACAGCTTTGCTCAAACTTGAATGACCCAAAGGGCTGTAAGCATCTTGCCTCAAAACCTGTCTGGTGTGATTTTCTGGGCTGGTATTAGGAATGTTTATAAATTGGGTAGGAGCCTTGTGTGTGTGTGTGTGTGTGTGTGTGTGTGTGTGTGTGTGTGTGTACCCATCCATGCAGGTGTACATGAAAGCCAAAGATCACTGTTAGGCTGGTTTTCTCATTGGCTTTTGTACCTTATTTTTGAGACGGGCTCTCTTGCTGAACCCGAGGAACACCGCTATGGCTGGACTGGCTAAGCAGTGGATCTGGAGGATTCTCCTGACTCTGTTGCTTATTACTGGAGGTTCAGATGTATGCACAGCCATGTCCAGGTTCCATGCTTTCCAGAAGGTACCCAAATACACAACCAGTTTACACCACTTTGCGAGGTCATGGACTTCCAAATTCTAGTCATGAATATTAAGGAAGTTTACCTCTAAACTCACCCTGGTATATTACTACGTAAGATCCTAAAGTCCTCAAAAATCTTTTAGAATAACCTTAGAAATGTTTTTTTTTTTTTTTGACCACACACTTTACCCTCAATATATAACTAAAAGACTGGGTCATATAGAATGTGAATTTCTTGTTGTTACTGCTGTCTTCCACTTGCTAACAGGCACTATTCTTCACTCATCTTTCCATGAAAATTCCTGCACTTTCCTTGTGTACACAATAGGTATTAGCACATATATGCATGCATATACACACATATGTAAATATACATGCATGCACGAATACATACATGTATACACGCGTTCATGCATAATGCATACATGTATATACACGTTCATGCATACATGCATAGATGCATGCATACATACATGTTTATGACTTGCTTTTGTCTGGACATGTCATTCTGACTCATTCTTTTCAAAGGCAGCAGAGCTCCACTGTCTGGACCTAATACATCATGCTCAACTAGTCCTCCGGTTTAGAATGACAGTTCGGTATTTTTCCCAGTTTTCGGAAAAGAACAGACAGGGAAGTTCCCCTAAGGAGGGCTCCAAGGGAAAATGAAACTGAAGTCCGACAATTAAAGGAAACTCACAGTTCAGGATGAAGTGTGCTAGCCTCTGAGATGCAAGCACAGCAGGCTTCCAGGAGGTCAAAGAGGGTTGCCTCACCCTGTCAGGGCAGATCTGGTTTCCAAGCATCTTTACAGTCCCCTCCCCTCCACCCCCACTGAAAGATCAAGGGTCTAAGCCCAGAGCCAAGGTACATCTTTGAAAGATCCACTGTGATCTATCTGAGATTTGAGCTTAAGGAATTTCTTTGGGTCTGTGTTTCTGCTCCATTTGCATTTTCTCCTGCTGTGTGGAGCAGGCCATGCTTGAATCGCTACATGCAGTCGCAACTGGACAAGCAGGTTGTCAGGGTTTAAAGTTTAAAGTCATTTTTTTGTTGTTTTCGTAATTTCCTTGTTGAGACGTACAGTGTTATCACACTGCCCTGACCACTGCGTAGACCTCAGGCTGGAGGACGCAGGCATTGAATAAATGAGATGAGGAAGGTCACTGAAGCCAATATAAACTTGCTTTAATAGTCTTCAAAACTTTCTATAATAATTTCTAGCCTATGAATTGGAAAGACCATTTATATAGCAAATATTTTTAACTGGCTAAGCAGACTATGGAAGAAATTTTATAATGGAAACTATCTCTTACTTATGACTATAGCATGTAAAAAGTCACAGCATAATCTAACCCTGAAGCCCATCAGATGCAAAACTCCATTTTATTATAAGTTATAAACCAGGGTAGGGAGATTCTAAAGAGTGACTTTCTTTGGCAATGTTGTTGATTAAAGATTTTTTTAAAATCCTGAAATAATTAGTTTAACTCACACACACAATCTTAAACACAACACACACACAAACACACACACACACACAGACAGACAGACAGACAGACAGAGAGGGAGAGAGGGAAGTAAAGAGGGAGAGAGAGAGAGAAGGAGAGAGGGAGATAAAGAGGGAGAGAGAGAACACAGGATTGAGTAGCCGAGCTTTAGTTCAACTGGGAACTACTTTGCTTATTAAAGCTCATTGGGTTGTATGAGATTAAAACTATACTGGATATTTTAGATTATGTTCGCCCAAATACCACTCAAGGAATTAAAATCTAGCCATATAAATCTTTTAATGAATTAAGTTACTTCAATTTTGATTCCTTAGAGTACAGAAGTTGTTATGAGTTTATTTTTTTAATCGTGCGTGTGTTTGAATGCACGGAAGAATGTTCCTAGTTAACATTTTTTTTTTCAAAACACATATTAAATTAAATCCATCAAATCGGGCCCATGAGCCACCATAGAGTGGCTGATGTAGATGGCAAGACAAAGAAAACCCCAAGAAACTCTGTTCCTTAGAATCGTTTGACAGGCGTACGTATGGCTTGGCCATAGTTTGTACAGAAGGTAGCTATGCCGCGTTGCTGTTTATCAGTGAGGACAAAGGAGATCCAGAGCTCGGAGCACTGTATCCTACATCTGTCCTTTTATCAAGTATTTGTATTAGCACCGCGAAGCCAGCGCCTGGGAAGCTTTGGTGCTGTCTAGTCGACTTGGAATCTTCTCTCTGAAAATAAGCCTATGTTCTATTTCTCTGCACGCCCGTTGGACATGGAGGCCTTTGCCTACTTTATTAGATGATTCATACGTTAATGTGGGCAGTTTTTGTTTAAGTTTTGTTTGTCAGGGGACAGACTCAGGCATTGTTTCTCACTCTCCACCTCATGGAGACAGGGTCTGTTGTTTGCCCCATGAATATGCCAATCTAGTTGGTCCTCAAGCTTCTAGGAATTGTGTTTCTCCCTTCCATCTCTCTATGGGAGTTGAGTTATAAGACTCACCAACATCCCCATTGTACTAACATTCCCAGTTTTACAGGACTTCTGGGGATTTGAACTTGGGTCCTCAAGCTTGTTTGGGCAAATGATTTAGTTTCTGAACTCAATGGGGAATCTTTATTATGTACTTAATGGGTGGCACACTGACAGCTGGAAAGCTGCAGACACAGAATTTGGTTTCTTAATTCTTGGTAGAAGCAGATAAAACATACACGTTATAAGTAATATTCACTTCAATTTTGTGACATGCCTTTATAGACACATGGTACACGTTTAGTTGACTCCATGAACTAGGAGCCTACAAAGAGATGCTTCTTTATCTTTATGGATGGAGGGAGTGAGAGCCCTGTGTTTGATCTGCAAACACCGGGTTAGAGGCAGCATCAGAAAAAAACATTCTAAATTTCTGGACCCCAAATTCAGTTCAGTTAAATAAATATTTATTGAGCACACACATTAAGAATTTCAAGTCACGAACTGAGCATACGAAGAGAAATAAACTTTGTCCCCTGCCCTTAAGGAAGGTAGAATCCTTTGGGATGCATGCAAACATGCAAATAGGTTGTTTTCATACAGGGGTGGGGCCTGGTGATAAGAATGTGGTCATGCTGACTGAAGTGCAGTGTCCTGAGAGGTAGGATGGTGAGAACGGGAGTCAGCGTAGTGTCCTGAGGAATAGGACGTTGGGAACAAGATGTCTCCTTATGTCATGTCAATTCCTAGATGAGAATTTATTATTTCTTCATTTGTTTTTTCAGGAAAAATGTTTCAATTTTGAGAATTACAACTTGTATGGTTTTAAAAACAAGTTTTAAAATATTTGTTTGTTTTTATTTGCATGCGGAGGGGTATGTGTCTGGTGCCATGGAGACAAGAGGAAGGCACTGGATTCTCTAGAACTGAAGCTACAGGAGACTGTGAGGCATCATGTGCTAGGAATCAAGCCTAGGTTTTCAGGAAGAGCAGTGTGAGCTGAGCAATCTCTGCAATTCTTACAAAAATGTTTAAATTACATTAAATGTGTGTGTGTGCGTGTGCGTGTGCGTGTGTGTGCGTGTGTACATATGGAGGCTTGGGTGTGCTATGGTATAAGTGTCGAAATCAGAGGATAGCTTTTTGGAAATGATTCTCTCTTTGCAATCTGTGGATAAACTCAGATTATCAGGCTTTTCATCAAAAGCCTTTGCCAGCTGAACTAAGTGCTAGTTCAACAATTTGTGTTTTTAGTGTGCTTTAAGACATATTTCTGGGCCTTCAAATACCTATTATGAGGGAAATTTTTGTGTTAGGTGGCAGTCCAGTATTTCATGAAAGGCTTACATATTGAATTTGCTCTGTCTGTCTGTCTGTCTCCCTCTCCTTCTCCCTTTCCTCCCTCCCCCTTGTGTGTGCATAGGCACAGGATGTCCTTGGGACTCTACTTCCAGTGTGGCTCTGTGGATGAACAAGTTATCCCTTCCATTATCCCTGCTTTACAGTTTTACCCCATGTGTAATTCTCATACCCTTTCCTGTCATTGGTCAAAAGGTTTTTTTTTTTTTTTTTTTTGCGAGGAGTTTCCTCTATTTTCTATGTGCAGCTCTGGGTGTAAAATGATGTTCAAGTTTGATGTTTGAGTGGTTTCCAAAGGACTGTCTTATTTCTAGGCTCAATCTTCTCCTTCCATTTACTCCCCCCTCCCCCCACTCTCTCCTTTTCCTTCTTCACCCTCTCTCTCTTCCTCCTCCTTTCTGTTCTCATTCTTCTTATTTTGAGACATGGTCTCATGTAGTCCAGGTTAGCTTCAAAATCTCTCTGTAGCCAAAGATGACCTTGAACTTCTGGGATTGTAGGCCCGGACAGCAATTCTGGTTTCATACGATGCTGGGGATGGAACCCAGACAGGAAGTTGTATATGGTAGACAAGTACTTTGGAAACTGAGAAGGCTTAAGTTTAATTTTTATTCAACACCAAAAGAACATTGCCCAAAGATGACCGTGTTCTCTGAAAAGTAGCTTGATGTCTCATGCTTCCATGTGATTTTGTTGTTCATGAAACAGAAACGGAGAAAAGGAATTGCTTTTTCTTCCAGCTCGCTTTGCCAGCATCTTGCTGAGCTGTGTGCATGTGTCCTAGCCAATGTTCCAGACTTAGGCTTGGCATGAAGATCAGCACATCCAGTGTCATTACTGCTGGGCACGGACTGAAAGCCCGAGCAGAACTCCTCATTTGTCTCCCTGCAGATGATGCCAGTGACTTAAGCTTCCTGTTGACGATATCGCAATGTTAAAGTGCCGCGCAGATGTTTGACTCATTAGCAGTTTTGTATCTTCGCTTCTTCGACTCAGTAGCTGGATCATGGAGGGTGGGAAATGCCAAGGTAAATGCATCATGTGTGTCCAGAGTTATCATTGGGCCTCAAGATCATCAGCCATCTCTTCCTGTCCTTGAGTGACGGTAATACAACTCACCAAGACTTACTTCGGTCACCTAATGCAGTGCAAGGGGCTACACTCTTAATCGACCTTTTAAATTAACCTTGGACATGGTCCAGGACTGTAGATGGCTTCTGAGGTGTGGAAAACTTGACTACTTGCTTCCTTTACCGATTTCAGAGTGATTAGCCCGACTGCATCACCATTAACTCGGAAGAATTCACCGTGGCTGAGAGCTTTGCTAAAGCGAGGATGCCAGCTACAGTGTTTTAGGCCCCATCTTACTTAAAGATAGTTTAGTAGGTCTTTTCCGCCTTAGATTCAAATACTTCAAACGTATATTATGAAAGTTGGGGGAGGTGGCTTAGTGGGTAAAAAATGCTTTCTGTTTAAGTATGGGAACCTGAGTTTGGCTCTCTAGCACTCATACAAAAGCCAGATGTGCTGGTGAACGCCTGTGTCTCCATACTGGAGGAAAAGACAAGCATATCACTGACATTTTCAGTCCAACCATCCTACATGAAATGATGAGCACCAGGTCCAGTGAGAGAAATTAGGTGGTCCATGATGGTAAGACCCTATTGCTGAGAACAGCACTTACATATTTTGTTGAACACGGAGAGGTCAAACTTGTGCTTACTTACCTTTGCTGATTAGTGTTCCTGGTACAGGACAGTACTGTAAAGGAGAAAGGTAAATACTAATCAACCAGAAACCCTGTGATCTACAACGCTGACCTACCAGAATGATATGCGGGTGTGATAGTGGCACAAGTGTTGTGGGAGTAACCAACCACTTTCTGATTGGCTTAATAACCCACTCCATGAGATGAAACCCATGCTTGACACTGCTTGGGTGGCCAAGAACCTGAGATTAGGTAGGCCATGGACCTAGGAGAAAACCAGATACTACTGTTCAGCTAAATAAACATATCAATAAAATGACTCTTAATGACATTCTGTTGTACCTATAGATCAGCACCTCACTTAGCCATCATCAGACAAGCTTCCTTCTGTAGTACATGGGAGTCAGTACAGAGACCCACAATCGGACAGTGTGCTGAGAGTGAGCTATTCTGAAGCACTCAACCCTAAATGGGATATCTTCATCAAACCTCTCCCCTCAGGACTTAGGAAGCTCTGAGGAACAGGAGACAGAAAGAATATAAAAGCCAAAGGAGATAGGTAACTTCAAGGGCACAGTGTCTTTAGAAACAGGAGGATTTATACACATATGAACTCACAGAGGCTGTGGCGGCATGCATACGCTCTGTACAGGTTCAGTTGGAGAGGGTCCTCTCACTGAAGAGGAAGCTATCTCCAACTGACATAAACAAGGGGAAAAATAGTTTTCTTCATTTGAGTCTCACTGAGTATATTAGTTATACTTAAAAGGAGGCTCCATGCCCAACAATAGATGCCCAGTGTGAAATAAATTCAAGGGCATTTTTGCAGACTTTTGTCTCACTGAGGGGAGGCATATTTTGTTTTATTGACATTTTTCAGGTTTCTAGATTTTTTTTTTGGTATGTTTTTAATCATCATCACCATCATTGTAGTGGCTGTTTGTTTTCTGAAGAGAAGGAAAGAACATGGAGTCAGTGGGTAAAGAGGTGAAAACCTGGGTGAAGTTGGGTGTGGCAAACCATTATCGGAATATACGCTCTGAAAAAATGATTTTTTTTTCAGTCAGAAAAATTGGGGTGGAGAAGGGATTGAAAAAAGATATCTCAATGTCAGCTTCTGGCCTCCAGAAGCTGTCACATGGGTGAACACAGCTGCATACATGTGTATAGCACATAATACATAAATGAATTTTAAAAATAGAAATTGTATTCTGGGTGCTATAAGTGTGTATTTTCATGAATAAAACTGTCTGGGGGAGTCAAGATGGTTCTTTAATCCCAACCTTACTGTCATTACTTCTGGAAGTTTCTGGAAGAGTTCGTACTTGTGGAACCTCAGGACCTCTGCATTGTTTTTCCCCACAAAAGAAGAGACACACGTGTTAGCTTTTATATGTCACAAAGAGCTATGCAAACTTAATACTCTAGAATATGAGTATTGATGTGGACTCATACTGAACTGAGATCATGGCTGGATGACCATAAAGAAGCTACATGACCTCTCTCTGCTTTAATATTCTCGCCACACATTGGAGATCGTCCGTCACAGTGAGAATTAATAATAATAATAGCAAGAGAGACTATTGCCTTTTGTGGATAAGTGACGTTTCCTCTCACACCTTTCTGAGGTGGGCATTGCTATCTTCACAAAAAATGAACACTTCAGAGACAGGGGATCTGTTTGCTGGGTCTCTTCACCTAAAGCGCAGAGCTGAGCTCCAACGCTGCTAATCTGCCTCATGCTAGAGCCCGGGAAGTTAATGGGAGCCTTCTACCGCTGTATTCTTTTCTGTCCTGAAATAAAGGCAGGGTATCATGTTTCCTGGGCATTTCAGTGCTCATAAAAGGTAACAGGATTTTCGATTGAAGACACCTGAAGTTAGAGAGGTGATTTCATACAAGTCTTCATAGAGGAGCTCTGCAGCAATTTCAGCGGGTAATCTCCTCCGGACAGGGTCAGCCATCAGCCATGTCTTTGCCATCCTCCCCCTCCCCCCAGAGTTACCTGCATTGCAGTTTCCCGTTACATTGTTCTTTCAGCTTTATTCAGGGAACTTTATAAGTCTTTGTTGAATGAATGACATCATTACGTCATTACTAGAATTGCAAGCTAATTACACCTTACAACTTCCCAGACGGTGGTGCTGAGCTCTGATTTCCATTTTCTTCACAATATACCAGGGACGTGAGCTGGCCTGAATTTACCAGAAAACTTTAAAGGGGAGGGAGGCAAGCCATAACCTTCTGAATCTTTTCTTTTGTATCTGTTCAAAACTCTTCAGTGTCATTCAAACACTTAGATTGCTAGGATCTTACAGCGAAGTATTTGTATGCTTGGATAACTGGATAATCTGTGTGATTTTGAAGAGGGGCCCAACAAACTGTCAGACTTCGAAGGAGACCTAAACGTGGCTGCCCAGGGAGAGCAGAACAGTGGAGATCAGAGTCCCTGGATCAGGTGTGGGAAGCAGTCTGAGGTGTGGCTTGGAAAGGAGGTTGAAGAATAGTGTAAGGGCACAGAGGGGTTCCACTTTAGTGTAGATCTGCATTGTCTCTTGTTAGCATAAGCATGTAGTGTCTCCCATCAGTGTGAGTCTGCAGTATCTTAGTGTGAGCTTATACTATCTCCCATTAGTGTAAGCCTTCCTTTACCGGTTACAGGTATCAGGTTCCCTTTTTACCCCTCTTCATAAACTTGTTTGCAGTGGTAGGTAACACTCTTCCCATTGTGAAGGGAATTGTGGGGGAGACTTCATCCAAGAGAGAGCGATTTGTGGGGAACTCCGGAGTTCTGACATCTGTCTGTTCTTGCAGCTACTTTTAAGGAGATAATAATGTGTTGTGGCTTAAACACAGGTAACAAAACCATCCAGATGACAGGAGACCTGGCAGCTGCCTTTGTGGAGGTCTTTTCAGTCACACCCCTGGCTGCTTTTGTCTTTCCTCCAGCTCTCTCAGGCAAAGAGAGTAGTGGGCATCCCAGACAGGGCATGCTGGGAGCCAGAAAGGAAACGTTAAAGAAAGAGATGCTTTTCTACTCGGAAACATTAAACATCGGGGAATGTTCGGTTTGGGCAGGAGTTGTGCTGTGTGTTGGGGAGTTTGGATGTTGGCTGCCAGGACCTCTTGGGAGCCATTGCTTCTTATCAGTGGTATCGGTAACCGGCTCGCACACATGAAAGTTCGTTAGATAAACTCTTTTGCTGTTGGGCAGTGTAGATGTATTTGGCTGCACCTGGGTATAAGTGTGTTCATCACACTCATTGGTTCTAACATTTTAGGTGAGCATGGTGCGATGGGACACCCAAACAACCTTGTGACTGTAATACATGCTTTTGTGAGCACTTAGGTAAGGGAGAACGGTTTACTAAGGGTCGGGGCTAGGCCAGTAGAACGGTGTGAGTATATTTATAATGTGTGCGTATACATCCTTTCTGGCTACTCAAGGGCCCTGCTTCAGCTTTGGTTACAGCTGCCCGATTCAAAGCTGTTACCTCATCCCCAAAGCCTCCGAGGATCTTCATTTGAATTCCACAGCTCAGCTCAGAAATGTTTTATTTAATTGCTCAGTTGGTTTTTGTTTTTCTCCCTAAAACTTGCGTTTTATAATCTTTAGAATATTCTTTGTACCAGGTTTAAAGGGATTAAAAAGGTTCAGTTATTCGAAACAGGTTAAAATCAAGTTTTCAGCAGAGTCTTGATGACTCATTATTTGTTATTTTAGTATACTATGTTTGGGGTGGGTGGAGATAAGGAGGATGTGAGAAGAGTTGGGAGAGAAGAAACCATTATCAGAATACATTTATGAAAAAAATATTTTCAATAAAATGTAAAATTGAAATAAATAAAAGAAGGAATAGTTTTTTTTTTCTTAAGAGCGTGTTATGAACAAGAGGATTGGAGCAGTTTTGTTGTATTCTGCAGAGGGCAAGCCAGAGAAAACAAAGGGAGTCTGGTCTGCAGGCTGGGGTTGAAACCGGAAGACAGAGAATATGTCACTCTTGGGAGAGGGGCAGAAACCCAGCGTGGGTTCCCTGGCTGGGTTCTCAGGGGCTGGACTGTCGTACCGTTTGCATGAGGAAACTTTGTGATTTGCTTCTATGTAGTCAAATGTCTGTCACCGAGGGTTCTCTTTTTACCCCCGACATCCTCACGTTCACCTCACTGGGTCTTGTTTCTGCTGCAAAGTTCTTCAGTGTCAGGAGACAAAGCAGGAAGCTATGAGACCACAGGCCAGGCTGGGAATCTTCCTGGGGCCTCAGTCCACGTTCTTCAAACTTTCACTCGCTGAACAATTTTGGATGAAGGATTCTTTTAATAATTTTATAAGTGACCCATTTCTCCCTATGAAACTTCTGTTTTGAGAGTAAGCAAAAGGAAATGGTAGTACTAACAAGGTTGGTTTTTGCTCGTTCACACTTTCCTGCCCCTTGGATTATGGAAGGGGTGAGGAGAGAGGGCAGTAAGAAGGCAGGATGCTAAACAGGGGTGTGGAGACAGAGCCTAGCACAGGTGTGGGCGAGACCGCCCAAGTGCAAGGTGGCCCTCCAGAGGGTTTGTGCAGAGACATGGGGCTAATTATTCAGCATTTAAACATTTGTATTTGGGGATTCACATATTTCCATGAATAGGTCTGTGGAGAGGAGGCTTAGTAGAGTCTGATTGATGACTGATATAATTTAATTAGACTTCAGCTTCATAAATATGCAATGTTATTTGAATAAATAACATTGACTCACGAGGCTCCCTGAGAAAAATGCCAAGTTGGTTTGCTTCAGAGCTCACCAGACATTCTTGCTATAAGTGGGCAAAACAGTTTGGCACTTTGAAAATGAGAAGAAAGACCCAGTTTGATGGTGCAATTACAGAAACCATTCGTAGGGGTGCCCACACAGCTCTGGTTCTTCTTAACAGTTCTGCAGGTAGATACTTTTATCTTGAATGGTGTTGTCTTTCAAAGCTGTGAGAGTTGCTAGTAGGTTCTACCTGCCCTCGCTCCCTGTTCTCAACTAGCATTGACAAAACAAGCTATAAAGACTTTACAATGACATTAAGAACCACTCAGATGACCAAAGAGACTTTAGGTGGCAGGCTGAGGCAAGGGAAGGTATCTCTTTATTTTATTTTATTTAAAAACTGTTAGGATCTAGAAAGACAGCTCAGCCTGCAAAGTTCTTGCCAGGCAAGTACAAGGATCTGAGCTTGCATCTCCAGCATCCACATAAAAAAACAGTCCTGCTAGGAACACATAATATCAGCATTTGGATGCCCAGATGAGAGGACCCTTGGGGATTTCTGAACATTTGGTCTAGTCAAATTGGTGATCTCCAGTTATACTGATAGACCCCGTCTTAAAAATAGAGGAAGAGGTGATTGAGACAGATACCCAACTTCAACCAAAGACAAGACAGATTTTTTTTTTTTTTTTTTTTTTTTTTGTTAAACACTAACCAGGGAAAATACTCCTCTGTGTGAGCAGACAGGTTAAACTTGGGAGATAATTTGATGGCAGAATCTTACTGGAGCCCTCTACACAGAGTGACACTTTCTTAGAACTTTGTCTCCTCTCTCTAACCTGCTTTCTACTTCTGGCTAAGACTTTCCCTCCTCTTTTGGTTGTTGATTGTTGGCTCGTGAGCCTACACCCCAGTTGACGAATCTGCAGATTTCTGAATGCTTCCTCAGCTATCCAAGCACGTCTTTAAATCCCATCTGCAAATATTTTGCTTCTCCTTGTCCCTTGTGCATGTTTGGAATGGATAAAGCAGAGTTTTATTTTTATGCCTACCATTCCCAGCACTGTCTGCCCCATCCTGGTATTCTCTTTAAGTCATTCCGCTAAAGTCTTTGTGGAAATGAAATATGCGAGTAATAACTGGGAAGGCCCTTACTCGTGATGGATAACTACTCTTAGAAACATTGTCGTTTGCAATTCATTAAATGCCTTATTTGCCATTTATATTTACTGAAAATTGATACTCTCATGTATTAGTTCTTTCTCAATGACAGATCACTGGTAAATGTATAATTAAAAGAGCTTAATTCCAATTTGTCTTCATTTCTCCCTGAAATGACTTTACAGTTGTCAGATGTGCTGTCTTCATTCCAATGTGCTCCTCTTTGCCAAGGTTCACAATTGTTCTTCCATTTACGAAAGGAAATGAATGTCCTATTGTCAGCAGACCTAGGTTCCAGTTTGCCTTTGCTACTTATTGGCTGTGACGCTTTGGACAAACCATGAATGGCTCCCGACTTCACGTTTCCCATGCATAAAGTGGGCGAGTCTTTCTTTCACAGAGTTGTGTGGAGCTCAGACACAACTGGAAACACATTGGGGGTGGAAACAAGCCTCCTGTGGCACGACTGAATCAGCCAATGTGGTCTTCAAGCCTCCTTGCATAAAAGGCATTGGATAGGGCCGAGTGCTTGCTGAAGTAATCTGCAGGGGAAGTGAAAGACTGGTGAAAGGTATCTGGGGACACTGTACATGAACAGTCTCAACTCTCTTTTCTGCCAGGAGTTAGAGCCACGATAAGGTGTGGCTGTAATCAGTAAGTACTGGATGGTGGGGTTAAGGTCACACCAAAGTGCCAACTCATCTGAGCTGGGCACTAGGTAGGTTGATTTCTCCCTGGCCCCTCCCTAACTCCTGTGATAAATCTTCCTGCCTTCCTACCTCCTGTCACATTTACTGTTCTTTAGACCTTAGCCAAGTCTCCTGGCTCTTTAATACACCACAGTATCATTCACCAAACGAGACTTTTCTAGACCCTGTTTCGGTCACTGCCTTAAATTCTATTTTTAACAGGGCCTAACTTAAAGGTGGACAGAATCCTATTGTGGGAAGACTTTCTTACTGTTGGTGCTGAACCTTTCTGCCAACAGAGGTCAACAGTAGCTTTAGGAAGTTGATCAAAGGTTTCAAGGTGTCTGTTGAGACATGCACTGAATATGATTACCAGAGTGGCTGATACCTTTCCCAGGACATGTGCTGATTGATTGGTTAAGGGAAACTCCTCACAATTCTCATAGGGTAGCATTTTGTCTGTTTGCCACCCTTTTTCTCGATGGACAGTACAGCTTTAAATCTATGTCTGCTGTGGTAGAGATATGACCATGGCAGAGACGCGATGGGGTTCTATGAGGTCGCATTTGTATGATGTTCTGTGCTTGTGTGTTTGAAGTCTCTTAATGTATTTCTACTCTGTTCTATGTCTTCTGTCAAGCTGAAACTGTGAGCACTGCCCATGATAGAGTAGAGGCCCCGAGAACTATTAGAATAGTACAGAGGAATGAACATACTCCTTCATAAATTCCTCTCCTCAAATTCCATTGAAGCATCCATTTTTTCCCCTCCTTTTGCCTCCTCCTGAACAGCTTCTTTTACAGCTCAAAGTAGTGAAAGACAGTACTGATTTACTAATAGTCCAGTGACTTTTAGCCTTGGATGAACTTATTCTCAGGGCAATCAATGGTAAGGATAAATCTGATAATTTTTTCAGAACTTATTATTCCTTCGGTAGGTGACTGAAGGTTTATTAATCTTCTGTACTGTGGTTGATTTTCATTGTCTAAATGAAAATTTTTGAATATTAATTTTTAAGATTTATTCATGTTTTATTTGTGTGAGTTGTGCCTGCATGTATGTCTGTGTGCCATGTGGATGCTTGGTGGTGACTTTGGAGGTCAGAAGAAGGAATGAGATCCCCTGAAGTTACAGAGTTGTGAACCACCATGTGGGTGATGGGAACCTAACCTAAGTCTTCTGCAAAAGCAAGCAATGTTCTTAACCACTGAACCACTTCTCCAGCTCATATTTGAATATTTTTAATTAAACATTTGAACAATGGATTTCAATATTGATCAAATTAAATATTTACTGTTTCTTGGGTTACAATTAGACTTCCCAGCCCTGAGACTTCAGACTTACCCTGAGCAACACATGTGACAGAAATTTCTCAGATTCAACACATGCCTCACTGTGTTTGAAGAACTATGTTAGAAACCTTTTAGTTGTCCAAGGCTGGGGGAAGATGGGGTATACAAATTAACATTGACGATGAGTGATCTTGTTACAAGCCAATGAGATTTGGGGCATTTTTTTTTTGGCTTTGCACAATCTAACTTATTATGACTGAATAAATATATGAGTATTTTGAGCAGTATTTTACTTATGTGTCAATTATATGCCTTTTCTTGCTATTGGGATCGAGTGAGCTCTGAATTATGTTTCTTTTATAATTGGTTTAAACTTATTTCTCTTTCAATATGGAAGCAGAAGTATCCATTCCAAGCTTTTCTTACTCATAGTCAGTAGAACACAGAAGATTTAATTTTTTTTTTAAATGTAGAAAGACTGATCTTTCTTTTAGTCAGCTATGGAGGATGCTCTTGTGAGTTGAGGAATATCTGGACTGATGACTTCAGAGTTGGGATTCATGCCCGTCCCAAACCAAATGAGAACTTAGAAGGATGCTGGAGTGTTATGACTGAGCTGCATTCTGAAATAGATACATGTAAACTTTCCTCTTATCCAGCATAATAATAGACATGTACAATTACTATCATAGTCTAACATGGGCATGACTAACCCTAATGGCTGACTTATGTAAGAGTTTACTCAGGGACCAAGATTTCAGTATTTTACTATTCTCTCCTTTTCAACACAGGATTCTAAAAACTGTCATAAAAGAGATCTGGGTGGGGGTGGGCGGTGGTCATCAGCACCTCTTAACTATTACAGCCCAGAAACCATACCTATCACTTTTGCTCACATTGCTTCGGTGAGCCACAGGGCCCCTGTCAGGCCAAGAAGGGTGTGAAGTATGGCAAGGTCCCTTGGGAGTGTGTGATTCAGCATCTACTCCTTAACAGGAAAAGCAGCATCTGTGAGGTCAGGCAGCCAGCTTTGCTGCACATGTTAATTCCATGAAGCTCAAAGGGAGACGAACGAAGGGAATATGGTACATGCGACTAGACACTCTGACTCTACCAGGAAACATGGTTTTTATGTCTGGCTGGCAGACATTGACTTGTGCTGAAACAGACATGTAAGTCCTCCCCTGGCCAACTGCCAGGATCAAAACTCCATATATTATTTGGAAATGAGTTCATACAACCGTAAGCTACTAAGTACATGCTTACCTATGTGCAAGCTGTCAACTTCCCCCTTCTGCAAGTGGAGGTGGGGCTCAAAGCTCAGCACTGAGTGGAAGTCAGATAGACAGATAATGTTCAGGAGGACAGCTGGCGAAGAAGTCAGAAGACTTTGCTGAGGGCCATACAAAGAGACTGCCTACAGAGGTAGAACAGAACCATGCCATTCTCCTTGAGGAGGCTTGAGGAACAGGGTGAAGGGGAACTCTGGGTAGACAGAAGCATCAAGAAATTTCAGAGAACGCCACAGGGCAGCGGATCTCGGTGAGTGCGGTTAAGTGTAAACATCTGCAATGCAGGAGTTTCGTGATCAAACCTATGAAGGGCTTTGCTTTCTTACCCGTCCACTGTCATGGTAGAGCTTTTTTTTTTTTTTTCTCTAGAGAGACCTCTGATTGGAATTTCCTCTACCTCTTGATTGCTTAGCTACTGTCCTCTGTGTTCAAGTTGCAATCATTTGTTTACTTTGGACGGTCTCTCACCCTCACTCCCGTGCTTACTTGAAGCAGAAGCTATGTGCCCTTTGACCCCAATTACATTCTCATTACCTCACAGCGTGCATGGAAAAATATGGACCGAGCGGCGTTTAATCATTTATGAGCTGTCCTTGTGTGTATTGTTTGGTTTTTTTTTTTTTTAACTTCAAAATGTAGCTCCTTTGTTCAAATACAACTCTAAATTTCGAAGATTTTTAAACTTATAGAATAGAAAGATCATATACAATGAATTTTTGGGGCGACCCCAGTGGATGGATTTGGAAGTGAAATCGGATCTCCCCGCTCTGTCCAGCTAGAACAGGCTTCTAACCCCTCCCCCCACTCACAGCTCCTCTCTGCCTAATAATTTTGTTAGATAAAACTGGGTATATAGGATCATAAAATATACACAGGAAACACTCATTGAAGATAAATCATAAAAAAGGTATTTTGAAACAATTTCTTGGTATGCCTATAATTTTATCATATCACATGTAAGAGCAAATTTGTACCTTAGTGAGATGGGTATGCTTGTTTCTTAGATGGTTAGGTTGTCTTAGCTGAATCTCCAATGCTGGGAAGCAAAAGCCAGTCTGGACTGTTACTTTGTCTAATCCTCAGTGCAGAGTATAAAATGGCAGAAGTCTTAACATTTCAAAAATTCTTAGAAATTTTGGCCTAACCCTGAGCCAATATTAATTTAACAATTGGTTTTAGTGAAACTTAAGTTAGTAACTTAAATTTTCTGTGGGACCAGAGAGATGGTTCAACAGTTAAGAACACTTCTGATTTTCCAAAAGTCCTTAGTTTGGTTCCCAGCACTCATGTTGGGCAGCTCACAAATGCTTATGAGCCCAGTTCCAAGGATCCAACATCTCTTCTGACCTCCAAGAGTATTTGTATACATGAGGCATACACACATACACACAAAAATAAAGATAAATCTTAAAGAAATAAAAACACAGATCGGTCAATAAGCAACCCTGTGGGTGCATTTTGTTAACTGGTGATTCATCAGGGCTTCTTAGTCGTATAAGAAAGCAAGTTGAGCAAACCATAAGGAACAAGCAAGCAAGCAGCACTCATCCATGGCCTCTGCTTCAGGTCCTGCCTCCAGGTTCCTTTCTTGAGTTTCTGCTCTGCCTTTTTTAGTGATGGACTGTGATGTGGAACTGTGAGCTAAAATAAACCATAAACCCTCCCCCCCCCAAAAAATATAAAAGAAAAAAAGAAATAAAAACACTCTACCAGAACTTAGAGGTATGCTGAGTTATCATGGAAGGAAAATATTAGTTCATTGCCTGAGGTTAAGCCATTGCTTTTGGCTTCCAGACGCACTGCATTCACATGATGTAAACATGTAGACAAAGCACCCATACACATAACATAAATAAGTCTTAGAGAAAGAAATTGTTCTGCAAAGCTTCATCATGTTTTTGCGGATAAGGTCATGATAAGGGCTGCACCAGACTGCCAACGGAATGACCGCAACCAAAAGTCTGAAGGGTTCTGTCATGTTGGAGAGTCTCTGGTTCGTTTAACTTATCTTATATTGGTAACCTTGATGCAGAAAGAATGCTTCCTAGGTTTCACAGATGTCTTTACTGGAGGATATAGACAGTTTGGAAGATAATAAAGCCTCCCATAAATGATTTTTTTAATCAAGTTGGAACTCTGCTCTGTGACCTACAAATGGCCATTCAGGAGTCACTAGTGCAGACTTGTTCGCTTAGGTTTAAGAAATTAATTGCATAATTATTGTCTGGCTTGACAGCAAATTCAAGGGAAGAGTAATTAGTCGAACAGAAGCTCTGTATGAGTAAGAGATAGCAAGCGGCTGCTGCGGAGCTGGCATTCACTTAGGGGGCAATAAAGAAGTAAATCAGTTACAAGGTGACCCACCCCGTGCTCAGTGTGAGTCAGAGCCTGTCGAGAATATTCCTTATGAAACCGGTTGATACGTTTGAAGAAAGACACTGACAGTCAGGGACACAAAGCCGAGGAGGAGAGAGATTATGGAGAGTTTGCAAACTGGGTTCTAGCAGAACCTACAGATATTATCTAATCAGGATAAAATAGGGACATTGAATTTTGTGAACTCAAGTAAGTATCTGAGGATTCAAGCCTATAGAATGGTATTGAAAAACATCTAATTTTGATGGCAGTGTGGAAGGAAAGAAAGGGACCCGTGGAGAGGACTGTAGGAGCTGAGTCAAAGATTTATGAGCTCTCTCAAGAAAATGATGAGCCATCTCCTTTGGGATAGGCATAGCTAACTCCTTTGCGTGGCTGGTGCCTTGGGAGATGAGGCTGGCACTGTAGGCAGGGGCAGATGGCTCCAACTTTGTGACAAGAAATTGTGTGTTTGCCTCAGTGGATTGTCATCCGAGGTTTATAAACCAAGGACTAACCATGCTAATGCTGGTGAATAAAGTTTGTTTTCATTTTGATTCCACCTAAGCACTGTAAGCTACACGTGGTATTCTTGTATCACAGATTAGAAAGCAGAGGCCCAGAAGCCTAGGAACATCCCCAAAGTCACAGCATATTTAAGTAGCACCATAGCAGCTTGGATTTGAATTTGCCTTCTGTCTCCTGGACAATGCCCTGGTAGTACTGAGGGGAAGGAACTGCCTGCTCCAGTAGGCCTGTGCCCTTCTTCACATGTACTGTACCAGAAGAACGCTGTACCCCACCCCAGACCTCATCCTGGACCGGCATTTCACTTACCACTCTGCTCCTTAGAACTACCAGACAGCAAAACAAAGCGCTAGAGATAGAGGAAGCAGATGACTTAGAAAACAGTGATTAAGAAGCTGTGTTTACTTTTTGGATTCTGAAGCCTTTCAAGCTCAAGTTTGAACACAGAGTCCTGGGCGGTGTATCCTGACTCCGGTTCAGGCCAAGAGTTGGGTGTGTCCAATAGAGAGAGTGATTTAAGAGTAGTTTAAGTGTGAGTACTCCCACAGGAACATTACCCCAGATACATAAGTTTGGCTTTGCAGACATTTACAAAAGAGACCCTTTGGCCCTTTTTTTCAGCTCCCACTGCTGCCTGAAGGCCTTGTCTTTTTGGAGCTATTTGGGTGGCATTGATATCCAGACAGAGGTCGATTAGAGCTTGGGGCGCTCCTGTCCACTGCTTGCAACTATGACTTCTGCCAATAAGTCTCAGTAATCATCAATAGGAGAGGTTAGGTATTAAATGGAAGGTAAGCAAGGCAGGGGCTTGTAAGCCTCTCTGAGAAGTCCTTGCTGTGGGCTTGTGACCTGAGCTGCATTTGTGGGACCCACACAGTTGAAGGCAGGAGTGAGCTCTCCTAAATTGTCCTCTGACTCTCACATGCATGTCCCGGAAGACTTCCTGAGTCGCCTATGTGTCATTGCAGTATTGTGGTGGCCGAGACAGCAGGATTGCTGTGACTTTGAGTCGCACATGATCTTCAGAGCAAGCTCTGGGTCAGCCAGGGCTGCACAGTGAGGCTCTGTCTTAGAAAAACAAACAAACAACCCCCCAATAAAACCAAAACAGGACACCTCCAAAACCAACCAAAAAACCTTATGAGTATGACTTTAGAAACTCTGTAAATGAAGCCTAAAACCTGTCCTATTAGTTCTGGTTAATGAGCTTATTTATCTTGTTGCCTGGAAAAGTGTGTGTGTGTGTGTGTGTGTGTGTGTGATGTGTGTAGTGTGTGTAGTGTGTGTAGTGTGTGTATGGTATATGTGCATGGTATGGGGTATATGTATGTGTGTATGGTGTGGTATGTGTATATGTGTGTGTGTGTAGTATGTGTATGTGTGGTGTGGTATATGTATGTACATGTGTATGTGGTAGTGTGTGTGCATGTGTATAGTATGTGTATGTGTGGTGTGGTATATGTATGTACATGTGTATGTGGTATTGTATATGTATGTGTGTGTGGTGTGTGGGTGTGCATGTGTATGTATGTGGTATGTTGTGTGTAGTGTGGTATGTTGTGTGTAGTGTGGTATGTATATGTGTGTGCATGGCATGTGGTATGTGTGTGTGGTGTGGTATGTGTATGTATGTTTGTGGTATGTAGTATACATGTGCTGTGTGTGTGTTGTGTGTATGTGTGTATATATGGGTATGTGGTATGTGATGTGTAAGTGCTGTATGTACGTGTGTGTGGTGTGTGTGTGCGTGTGTGCATGTGTATGCGTTTGGTGTGTGTATGTTTGTGTAGACCTATTTCTTTTCCAGGAGACTCAGTGTTAGTTCAGTTAGGAGTATAGTCTTTCTTTCCTGTAACCATGCGTACCAGGCATCACTGTGCTCTTATCCCTGCTGAGGCTGTCCTGTGGCTGTTCAGGCATCCTGACTGACCCTGTGCTGTGGACACCAGCGACTCTCTCAGCTTTCTTTTTGCTTCCCCACTCTCTCTACTTTTGGGTATTTTGTTTCCCCTCGGACTTTTCTTTCCCTTTCTGTAATCTTAGTCTTCTTCAGTTTTCTTCTGTTCTTTCCCTCTTGTCGTCCACCCTCAGCCTCTCTTCTGCGGTTGGCTGACCTTGGAGCATGGGTCACTTTGCCTGACATCATGAGGTCTTTCCTGAAAAGGCACTTGAAGGTCTCTGTGCTTGCATGATGGGACAGTTTGGGGACCATCTTCCCAGTGGTTGATCTGTCCAGGGAGAACATGTAGGTGACGTATGTGCTTTCTGTGTATAGCAGACAGTGCTAACCCCTAGCAGGACAGCAGCATGTTGATGGGATTTCCTTTGTTTCCTTAATCTTGCTCCTGTTAGTGATGTGTTTGTGAGTGGTGTGGGGCTGGGGGTGCTCAAGTACACGCTTCCCCCTGTAGCTCATTTAGCATTTGCATATCTATCTTCTGCCAAACTGTACATATACAAGATGAATGGGAATTCGAGGGTCATATAGTACCTGAATTACATACACCGCTATTGACCTCCTGAGAAGTCTGTTTGAGAGGCCAGAAGATGCTGGCTAAATTGACAACATGTTTCTCCGAGGTGGAAGTGAACAAAACATCTGCTTTTATAATAGTCTGCTTGCGCGATAGGTATATGCCATCTGATGTTCCAGAAGACTTTGAGCAAATAGACTGGCGTGTTTCGATGACTCAGAACTTCCTGTTTTGTGATTTTTAAAAAGAATGCCCTGGGAGGATGGTGATGTTCACAGAATTCTGTGTTGTTTAAGGCTATTCTCAGTCCCTAGGTTATCACAGGGGAAGATTGATTAGGAAGCTCCATGGGATAGAAAACAGATGCCGGGCTTAGCCCACTGCTTTTCTCTTCTGAGCAGAGTTTGTTGACATTATAGAAGGACACAATGGACCTTCTGTTAGAGAGCTGAGGGCCAAGAGGTGCAGCACAGCACATCCAAAGGACGCAGAAAGCTCATCCAGGCTGCCTCTTTCTCCTTACAACCTCTCCCAGAAGGCTTCCAGTGTTCAGACCACAGTAAAGAAACCTGGGGTCCGGAGACAGAATTCAGATGTGAATCGGCTCTCCGATGATCTAGGTTCAGTGTCCTCTTCCAGAACAAATAGGAAAGGGAGAACAAAAGCAAAAAAAAAAAAAAAAAAAAAAAAAAAAGAAAAGAAAGGAAAGAAAAAGGACATACTGGGATGTATTGCCCAAGATGGATTGCCACAGATTTCATGAAGAATTTGAAGGACTGAAATATTTCTGGGTGTCATTGGCAGATGTAATGATTTTTCTGCCACTTACAAGCAAAATCTGTGTCTAATATTTGGCTCAAAAACATCAGATTTAAGAGTCTGGATATAGATATGGATGTATATGTATATATGTATGTGAATGTATACACGAATACGGATATGTAGGTGTGTTATGTGCATGATTATAAATATACCTATATATGGATGTATATATGTATATGTATCTAGATGTGTTATATAGATACATGTAGCCACTGTTTCCCAAGCTTTGGGAGTTCTTCAATTCATGATCATGCCTTGAGGAAGTTTGGGTCAGCTCAACATTATTTTATTTATTTATTTATCTATCTATTTATTTATTTATTTATATTGGATATATTTTATTTACATTTCAGATGTTATTCCCTTTTTCGGATTCCCCTCCATATTCCCTATCCCACTACCCCTCCCCCTGCTTCTGTGAGGGTGTTCACCCACCCACCCACTCCCTCCCGCCTCCCCACCCTGACATTCCTCTACACTGCAGTCAGCTCAACTTTAAAATGGAGAAGTTAGGCTAGAGTTTAGGAAAGACCTCTCTCCACACTCTCTGTGGTCAGAGGCTCACCTCTTCGGAGCTTGAATCATCCTACCTGCAAAATGGATCCTTGAATAGAGTTTGTTCTCAGAGGGATGGATGACCTGATTATGATGCTCTGTGATGTTCTGTGGATGGTATATGACTAGTGAGGTGACAGGGTGTTTGGTGTGAAAGATAGTGTCATTATGTGGCATTGTCCCATATTGCAAGGAACCCCTTGATCTTGACAGGTTTTCATGTGGCTTTATTTAGAATATGTTTGCATTTTCATGGCATTTAACTTATTCCTAGGCTGCCTCTAGGGAGACAGCCTAGAAGGAAGGAAGAGGCAAGAAATGATGACAATTTGTGATATTTACTTACTCCGAGTTCGAGCTGGGCCGTCTTCTCTCTACAAGCCAGGCCTTGTTGGATTGGTGATGAGAATGAGTCAAAATGCTGCCGCTTTCCCGAGAGACAGGGAAAATGAAAGCAAAGGCCTCCTAGAGGACCAGAGCCTTGGATTCTGTGACCCGTGGGCTGTGGAAGACAAGGAGGAGGGAGTGGTCTTAGTGGTTCCTGGGCTGTGTACCCAGTAGCCCTGAAGCCTTGAACCCAGAAGTGACAGGCATTTCCTGTCAAGGGTTCGCTCTTTCCAATAACCCAAAGGATAAATGTGGCTTAGTTTGTGCCATTCAACGAAAAGAGAGACTCTGCCTAGTAACAGAAGTGAGCCAGATTTAATAATTAAAATAAATTCACCCTTAGCAAACGACACTGATTTTAGATTTTAAACTAATGTTTTATAACTCGCTTGAGAGATGTTGGTAAGTGAGAAGAAGAACAGAAGAATAACTGTAGTTCAGCAGATGATGATGATGATGATGAGGAGGATCAGGATGATGCATAAATATTTGTGAAGAAGCTATCAGGCTGAACAAAGCTTGAAAAACTGTGGCCACAAGTATCTATATAATAGGTCTTTCCTATAATATACATCCACATATATGCACATATCCATATACATAACATATACATAAGATACATACACACATCCATGTATATATTAATATACATTCACATCTATATACATATACCCATACAGATACACATATACATACATATATTACACATACTTTAATTTTTTTTTTTGAGGCAAGGTTGAGGCTTGGAGCCAGGCTACTGAGTGGATGCAGTGATCCTTTTGCAGGGTCTGGGGAACTGCACAGAGCCCCATCTGCCTTGACAGAGGGCAGGGCCTCATGTGCTTTCAGGAATGCAGATGTTGGGATCTCTCTGTTTCCATGCGGGTCTGAAAGCTTCCCTCTTCCAGGTTCAGCAAACCTTCATGCGTTTGAATCTGGGGGCAGAATTTTTGGAATAGTGGTAAGTGGGGCCTGAGAGAAAAATGCCCCAAGCTGCCAGTTTCACTGTGGACACTGGATTGACCTAGGTGCTTCTCTGAAATGGCCACACCCTGCTCTCAGAAAACCTTGAGTCTATTTATCCAGATTTTTTTGTTGCTGCTGTTGCTGTGCACAGTTCTGTGTTTTGCTCTGGGATTTGGCTTTCCCTCACTCCTGGAGGCACAGTAGATGCTAACTTTGAGATGGCATAAGTATTATGTCAAAAAAAAAAAAAAAATGCTGCTCTGAGCTCCCTTCCCCAAAGAGAGAAGCCAGGTTTCTTTCTTTACCACGTGGAAGTATCAGCTCCGTGTTCACTCCATCTGTCCACAGAGCTGGGACTGTTCAAATGGCCAATAGGTGAGCAGTCTGGGACCTGTCAGCCCCACAGCCTCCTGGCAGGACCTTCAGCAAGGAGTGAGTTGGGTTGCAGGGGGAGCTGGCACTTGGCTGCTTTGATGGATGGGCAGGCAGCTTGGGCAGCTCAGACCAACAGTGGTGGCTGAGGTGGTGAAGTGTGTCCCCGTTAACACCATTCTGGGCAGCGAACTGGAGACAGAGCAAAGCCCAGGAAATGGACCTGTGCCGACGGTGGGAAGAGTGGCCCACAGCAAAGCTCACTGCTTTCCTTGGGCTAGTCAGTCATTTCAGGGCTTAGGAAAAGTTGAGAATCGTAGCACGAGAGACCAGAGAGGTGCACAGACTCCACAAAGGTGTTACCTGCAGGCATGCTCCTGCACAGGCACCATTTTTCCATCTTCTCCTTAAGGATGCTTATCTGGAGCTGGAGGGGGTACTCAGCCAATAAAGTGCTTGCAAAGCAAAGTACAGAGAACTGAGTTCTGTCCTTAGACGTCTTGTAACAAAACTAGGTGTGCCGGAGCACATATAAATGCCAGCACTGGGGAGTCAGTGGCAGGCAGGTCCCTGGTGCTCTCTGGTCACCCAGCCTAGGAGAATCCTGAGTCTAAGGCCAGTGAGCTGTTCCATCTCAAACCCTCAAGAAAAGGTGGATGACTTCTGAAGAATGTGACCTCCGGCCTTGAGTACAGACACCTACACACGGGAAACTCGCTTCCCTGCTCGATGCCTGACGCAGGATGTTGGGTGAAGGTGGGAGATCCCAGACAGAGTGTAACAATTTATCTGCTCAGTATTTCGATACCGAGCAGCCACTTTATGATTGTTCGGCCCGTGCCCTAGCATTATCTAACTTGTGCCTTAATTCCCCCGAGCCCTTCCTACAGACCTTTGAATCTCCCGAAAAGTCCCAGAGTCCTTGCTTACTCCTTGGAGCTTTGATGACCTGCCCTTTCTTTGTGACTTCTGCACTCCATTGCCCTGTGGAATGAGCTAGTCCTTTTCTTGAGACCACGGGATGAGTTGTGTGTGTCCAGACAGTGCATACAAGTAGTTGCCTGTTTCAGCGTACTATCAGCTTCCCACACAGGACAATGTCTTTCACATGCTACAGTCCAAGGCTAAGTAAGTCCCCTGCAGACTAGGTTCCCTGTATATGTGAACTCTAGTAGAGTCTTTTAAACAATGATGAGTGTAACCTCTAGCGCCATAAAAATTAAACAAAAAAAAAAAAAAAAAAAAAAAAAAAACCCTCAGAAGCAACAATGTGTAGTAAAAATTAATTTGAAAAATTCCCTTCCATATACTGGTAGTGAAGTACTTTACTTTTATAGGTCTCCCCTGTGCTGTAAAACTCCTGAGTGTTCTAAAAATATTTTAAAAAGTAGGCATTTAGAAACCTCTTTAATGAACTATTTCCAAATGTGGCTGTGATGTTTGAGGCTTTCCCTGCATCAGATGTAAGACCACTGTTGGGAGCTGAACACTAGGAAACCTGGGATTGTTGGTCCACAGATGATCAGGTGTGCTGAAGATCTATAGGTGGTAGGTGACACTGTTCTTGGGGTGTCTGAGGACAAGGTTGAGACCTTTACCAGTGGTCTTCTTTGAACGTGCGCAGCAATTACTGCAGGGCTAAAGTCTGAAACCTGACTGGCAACTTAAGCCACCCTTCCCAGAACTGTCAGTTACGGTCCTTTCTCTGGATTTCTCAAGGGCTTTTTTGTTTATATGAGTTTCATGGTAAAGGGTGTCTTCTCTCTTACAAGTTAACACCAAGAAGAGAAAGTTTAGACTGGAAGCACATCAGGAGTTAAGAGTTAGAAAGAGGGTTCGGGGACAAAAAAAAAAAATAAATGATGAATTATTTCATTTGCTCCTAAGAGCTTAGCTTCATATGCTCCCATTACAATGTGTACAACTGAATTACATCGCAGTTCAGGTTGATTGTGATCCCTGTTTTCAGTTAGTTGTTGACCTTTCACACGAGTGTATATGTTGGAAATACTGGTTGAGGAAAGCTTTCATCCTCTATCTGAAAAAAATGCTGTGTTCATCTGTGATCAAATGACAACCTACAGTGGTTAAGTTCAGTGTAAAGACCCATCGACGTATTTCTTTCTATGCTTGGCTTGTGCCAACGTGTATTACACACAGCATGGAAAAGCAGCTCCCGTGTTAAGGAACATCCTTCCCTGTCTGGTTTCAGGAGTGAGTGTGTGGATAGTCAGACTTCTGATAGCTGTGCTGGTGTCTGGGCGGCCCTGGGGCTCAGTGAAGGCTAGCACACAGAATGGCGTTTGTGTCTTCCTTCAAGGCTCACAGTGTAGTACCATTTTGTTGGGCCCTGTATACCCGCTTTCACTAGAATCCACTCACAAAACTCTCAGTAAACCCTTCTACATTTTTGATTGCTGGAACTTGCTTTAACCAGAGCCTAAAAGGGTTAACGTTGCAGGCGTCAGCATGTTAATGATGTATTGAACACACGTTCTTTAGAAAGCACAGTGGTGAGTTGTGTGTGTGTGTGTGTGTGTGTGTGTATGTGTATTCACAGGAGTTAAGATATTTATGAGAACGAATTAAGAACTGAGAAAGCTAAATACTTAACTTACTGGAACGTTAGAAATAGGAGAAACAGGGACAGGCTGGAACAGAGAAAGGGAAAGAAGGGTTAAAAGTCACATGAGATTATGAAGGAGAGAAGAGGCACCCGGAGTCTTCCAGAACCCCGGAATTTCTGAGATCAACGTGTAAAGGGGGCATTATGAATCCTGCTGCTGCAAGTCAGGTGTGCTTAAAGCATAAACGTACAGGGAGAGCCTGAGCCCATAAGGCTTGAGCTTTCTGTCATTGGAGGGGAAGTTTGGCAAGCCAGCCTCGGAGCTGCTGTCTTCAGTTCACCTCAGCAATGCCACGGGTGGAGGGAGAGGGACAGGCAAAGTCCCCCTTGGGGATTTCTAAGGTCTGCAGCCTGCCAAAGTCCCCATTATTCACTTTAGGCACAAACATATGGTAAGGCAACAAGGTACTTCCTCCTCATACCCTTCCCAATTATGACTAGTGTTCTAATGGACCCATAGAGAAATGTATACAGACTAGTTTTGCCTTATACACTATTGTTAGTGGAAACTCGAAGGGCTTCAGGCTTAAAAGGGTGGGGGGTTAGGCAACAAATGCACAGATAGACGGTAGATGTTATAAAATGTCTTGCTCTTCCGAATTCCTCCTGGCATTGTATTCTGCTGACACTAAACCGGGAAAGTCCTAGGGAAATGTTACAAGGGTTTTTGGCTCTGTCACAGTCGTCATTTTCTCAGGTAAACTTATGAATAAAGTGAGATTTGGGAATAGCTCATAAACAGTCATTAGAGAGAAGTTACATACCAGGTATGGTTCATATGATACCCCACCCCCCTAGGCCAGTATACCCATTTCTGAATGGCAATGTCTTTTGATAGTAAAGCTGGAATGTTTGACTTTGTCTGGGAATCTGCGATTGATTGCTCTTCCCTTTACGGGAATGGTTGCTGATTGCTGGTCAGTTGCCTTGAGGGTCTCTGGTGGAAATGAAGTTCACATTGCCAAATGTTTTTACTGGGTCCTAATGAGAGGTCACGAAGCATATCCTCCCTCAACAGTTAACTTCAATTTAGAAGACATTTAGAGCCCTTCAGAGGACATTTACTAGCAAGAGAGTGATTTGCAGAAAGACAGAATCTCAGCCTTGCAGATGAAAGAAGATAACAGGGTTGGCGTCTTTCCTCCTGATACACTGTGTGTGTTCTCACTTCCAAAGGAGGGAAACATGCTTTTCACAGGAACGAGCCCCTAACCCAAAGCTCACACAATGACTAAGAAGTTGGGCTCCTTTACGGGCATCAACACTGAAGACTATTAAGTGTGTTTAGGATCTAACAGGGAGAGCTTAGGAGGCTGGAAGAAAGGAAAACTTGTGAAGACATCTCTAGCCAGTGAAGAATGAGAAGAGGAAGCAGGTTAGGGGATGCTTGACTCCCTTCCCTTCTCTCCTCTCCCTTCCCCTTCAAAGTGGTGTTTTTCTGAAGCCAGTGTAAGAAGAAGAATCAGGCAACAAATACTCGTTGATCATAGAGAATCCGGAAATTTTAAACAGATTTACACAATGTGTTGTGTCTTGCGCCTAGACTAGCCTCCAACACCCTGTGTGGCTGAGGATGACTTCGAACTTCTGACCCTCCTACTTCTACTTCCCAGGTGCTACAACCACAGGTGTGCTCCACCATGCCTGGTGTACAGATGTTGTAAATCTAACTCAGACTTTGTGCCTGCCGTGCAAGTACTTCACAGTTACAGTCTCAGAGCTCAGTGATGCCATTTTTCTGGTCAATAACCATCATTATTAATTTGCTACTTGTCAATTGTTTATAACCACATGTTGGCAACTGTGTGTCATTTAGTTCCTTACAGCCCCGAAGGCACCACCATGTTGCTTCCAAAAGTCACGCTTTTCTTCTTTTTCTTTTTCTTTTTCTTTTTCTTTTTCTCCTTTCCTTTCCTTTCCTTTCCTTTCCTTTCCTTTCCTTTCCTTTCCTTCCCTTCCCTTTCCTTTCCTTCCTTTCCTTCCTTTTCTTAGGACAGCCTTCTCTGACCCAACTCTGAAACTCAGAAGGGCTGGGAGCTCTGGGGATGCTCAGAGATTTCAATCTTCATGAGAAATCCCTTGTCAGCTACAAAGCGAGTCTGTTTTCCCACAGGGGCTGGTAAAAATACACACACATTAGTAAAGTAAATCGGTTGGGGGGAGATACTGCTGGGTCTAGCTGTCCAGTGACAAGTGGAAATGTTTGCGTATACCAGACGGTGTGTCTGGCTACCTTGAGGGTAGACTCTCCAGGGAGAGTCCCTGTTTGGTCTGGGAAAACAGCTCTGTGTTTGCCACCGGGGAGGGCCTAAGACTGAGTGACAATGAGCAGGCGCAAGCCTTAAGACAAGTTTCTGTTCTAAATGTCTGTCTCATTAGGACGACTAGAAACACTTCTCTCTCCCTAGCTTGCTTCTCTGAGATAGAGCAACCCAAAGATTTGTTCCTATGGGGGGCAGTTGGCGACCAGCTCTGTGAGGCTGGATCCTAGAGGAGATGTGACTTTCAGTGGAGGTGACACTCAGTGGGTGTCATTTCTATGTCAGCAACTCAAGCTGTCTTGTAACTTCTCTTCTCTGGTCACTTTCAGGGACCCCCCTGCCACAACACAATGTTTGGCCTACTTCAGAGGGCTCTGCTCAACCCAGTCTCACTTCCTGAACAAAAGAATTTTCGACATAAGCATCCAAGAGGGTAGTACATCGTGCAGGTGGGAAGACACCGAGATGGGAGAGATGCCCACCAGCCTGTGGGGAGTATTTATTTCAGCTTTTGTGAAGGAGGGTTTATTTAAGCCATGAGCTAACCCAGCCACTTCCCAGTAGTGAACTGCCGTTCACGAGGCTGTTAAATGAAGTGCTGGGAGACGTGGTACCCCAGCCCCTGGGGCTTCATCTCTATGTTCAGGCCCAGGCTAGAAGAACTTTAATAATGACTGTTAAAGATCAGACACATAATGGAATCAGAGATGTTAGGGGAGCATGCTACAAAATAGGTTGACAGTAAGGAAGTAGTCCTGTTTAACTAGGGTCATCAGAGTTGAAGGCAGTCTGGAATGAGCAGTTCAGAAAGAGTTGAGAAAGTACAAAGAGAGGAGGTGTGTGGAAAATTCGTGCACATGCGCACACACACATATCATATACATACACACATATGCACAAACATGCATATACACACATGCACATGCACACATATATACACACATACTCACATGCCATATCTCACACACATACACATACACACGCATGCACACACATGTACACATGCACACACTCACATATCACACACACACTCTCTCACACACACACTGCTCACTGCTTGTGGATTCGCAAAAGTGTATGTATGCTTGTACACACATACTTGGGTTTTATGAGACCCAGCATTTTCTCCTCTGTAAAGGTTTGTGACTTTTTTTTCTGGGTAGGGAAGACGGTTTAGCAAGTAAAGGGATTTCTGCCTAGCCACGTGACCTGACTTGGATGCCAGAAACCCACTCGGTGGAAGGAGAGAAAGAACGTCCACTAAGCTGTCCTCTGACTTGTGCACATATAGCATGGAGTAGCTTGTGCACACACACTGAAATATAACGAAAACACATTGGCTAGTTTCTCGTCTTGTTTTTAGAGAAAGAGTTTAAGGAGTGAGTTGGGTAGATAGAGAAGTTCCACAGCTTTACATCGCCTTGTTCCAACATCTGTGCATCTAAAAAAATGCAACTCATCCTCCACCTGCCAAAAAATTAGTTCGATAAGAGTCACCAGCATTAGTCTCTACCTTCCCAAGATGAGTTTGTGTGCTGTCATCGGTTTGACATTTTCATGTACAGCATCTCTCCTAGAAATACTTGTTGGTTCAGTGAAGACCTAGAGTGACCATTCCTTACTCATCCCCTGTCGTTTGACTGTTGAGCACTATGCACTGGAATAGAGAGCCTGAGGCAGTTTTCTCTTCGGCTATGGCCACAACTACACATTTTCAATATGATCTTTGAGGGTTTTGAGGAGACATGAGTGGGTTCTGGGTACCTATCGGTGGATTGTGTGGATTCGCTCTCCAATCAACAGGTGTCGAACATTTCGAGAATGATTTTCGAGGACTGTTACTTTTCCACTCAGGGGTGTGAAGAAGAGCTTCACCTGCAGTCTACTCATGCTTCATGCCATTTCCTTCCTCCTTCTAGGTGCTACATATATGTAGAAGCAGTGTGCTACATGTCAGGAGGTTTCCCCCTTCTTCCCTGTCTTCCCCCTCTTCCCTCCTCTGACCCTTTCTCTTTCTCTCCTTTCCCCTTCCATCCCCCTCCCCTTTATGTTCTTTCCTCTCCACCTCGGATATCGAACCTGGGACCTTGTACTTGTTAGGCAAGTGCTGAACCACTGAGCTACATTCCTAGCTCTCCAACTTTCTTCTTGTTCTTTTCATCTCATCTTTGGCTCCGTGAAGAAAGTCTTTCTGGGAGCAGAGCTCAACTGGGAGGAGACAGTGAGGAAAGGAAGTTCTTCACTCTGAATTACACACTGTTCTTCCTTCTAGTGACCATGACCGGGGGGCAGTCTGAGCCCACAGGCTGTTCTCTTAAGCATCCTGTGATACGGTCTGAGAGTCCTCAAGGATATGGCTTGCTTTTACTAGTGTTTGATCTTATCTTGAGGACTCTGGTGCCAGGGTAGTGCCAGGCACACAATAGGAGCTTGTAAAAGACACGTGATAGAAGGTGATTAACCTGATTTACAAAGTCGCTCGCTGTCTTGACTTTTTTATTCTGATTAAAAAAAAAAAAAAGAAAAAGAAAAAAGAAAAAGAATCTCAATAATAAGTGAGCTAATCTTTATAGAGCTAATCTTTGGAGAAAGCAGAAGTTTGAGTTATAGGGTATGCTTAGTACTAAGCAAAGCACCTGCCCTTACTTAGTGTGCAGCACCCTCTCTGCCCTGTGAGGCCCAAGCTATGTGGGACATTAGGTATGCAGAGTTCCGAGACCAGAAGTGACTAAAGTCTGACTCACTTTGTTTAAGAATGAAGTGACTTCTGTTACCATTGCTGTGACAGCTCATAGCAGTCAGTGTGGACACAAAGGGTTCACACTGTCATCCTTATATTTTTACCAGCTATTGCGTGCTGGGGCTCTGACCCTAGGACCTTGGTATGCAAGGCATCCACTCTGCCACTTGTCCACACCCCAAGCTCAACAAATTGTCAAACTTTTATGCTTGGTGCCTAATATCTCTCATTTGAAAACCTGGTTAAAGGTTATTCATGTGTGAGTGAGTGTGCATGTGTGTGCTTGCACACATGTGCAGGAGTTGGTTCTGTTCTCCCATCTGGGTCCTGGGGATTGAACTCAGATCTTCAGGCTTGTCAACAAGCTCCCTCACTCATTAAGCCCACTAACAGTTTCCAAGAAGGCTTCTTCTTAGTCTCTTTGGCGCTGACTGTACAACAGCAGACCCTGTCACCCATGTTCTGATGGAGTGAGCCAAGTGATGGACAGGTTGAGGAGTTTCCCATTAAACAGCTCCCTCTTGAGCTTCTTTCTTTCCAGAAATGTAGGTAAACAGATAAACCCACTTGCTCTGCCTCCAGCTAGCTGGCTGCTGGGACTTGCTGATGCTCTGTTATTGAAAGGTTTTACAAGAAGAGCTCTCCTCTAACTACTGACACTGAGACCGGGGTGTAGCTCAGTTGGAAGTGTGCCTGCCTAGCATGCACAAAACTCTTCTTCCATCCCCAGGAGAGATGGTGCATGTCCTGCAATCCCAGTGCCAGAGAGATGGAGAATTTCAGGTTACTGGTGGGTGTATAGGACCAGGTTAGCTCTGGAGGTGGGGCATGGTGGTGTTAAGTACTTAAGAAATACCAGGTGAATGAAGTTCCAGGGCGGTGTGATCTTTCTCACACTAGACTATTTCATCTGTTTCGATTGCTTTACAAGTTTGCACAGACTTTCTGATCTGAAAGGAAATTTGGAAAGCACCTCATCCCCAGCATTATTGTTGATTAGGAATTCAAGGCACAGAGAGGCGAAGTGACTTCCCCAAGGTGACAAAGCTCTCTAAAGCCGACTTCAAACCCCACAGCTTTTCTTCTGTATCTGTGTTTTTTTATGTTGCTTTTTCATTTTTTTTTTTAAATGGCACAAAATCACAGTATTTAGCTTCTTATTCCCACCTACTTTACAGAGCAGGAAACAAAGATACATCTTACAAATAATTAGATCCCAAGTCCTTATTGAATGCTTATCGTTGTTAGCAAGCAGTTTGCTTAGAATCGGTCATGTTAGAGTCCTGGACCTTCACTTGCTCCATTAATCTGGAGCCCGGCTGTACCCAGATAAAAGTAATAATAGGTGCTATCTGCGGCTCTTTCTGCTCTCGCTGGGGTATTTTGGCCGTGGTTATTTCCCGAAGTCCATGGGGACAACCTTGGATGAATAACTTAAAACCCTTTTTAATCACAACTGAGCGCCTTTGCCACCAAAATAACTCCTTTTAAAAGCGTCCCAATGTAGTCAACAGACGTGCATCAGACAGCATCAGGAAAAGTAGGGGCAGGCAGCATGATTAGACGAGGAGAAAGAACAGAGCAGAGGAAAAAGAACGGAGAGATTTAGCCAAGAGCAAGGCGTTTGACAAATGCCAGTTCTCAAATCTTCATCCCAAGGCTGTCCAGAGGACCAAAGAACCTCCCAGGGGCCTTTTTGGAATGGCCGAACAACAAAGGACGTGAGGTCTAGGTTCTCAGGGAGAGTTAGCAGAAGCCAGCTTGCTCGCCATATATGGGCGTTTGGGCGTTGGAAGCCCTGGGCTGCAATGGAAACAAACCTGTTGAAAACCAAATAAGATGAACCCCGGGGAGTACAAAAGAAGGAAGGAAGATGACCATCACTCGGCTCCCGAGCCTTGTGTTAAAATGAGAATTCTGTCCTCTTCTAAGAATAAGCCTTCCAGTATTCGCTTCAGGAAGTCCCATTACCTCGGGCTTGGATGTCGAATATGAAAAACAAAGCGATTGTTTGTTGACACGTATTCTAGCAGGTGCGGTTCCACGCTAAACAAGAAGCCGCTATTGTTTTCAGGAATCTGGGTGATGACTGTCTCAGAACATGAAGGGCTGGTTCCCCAGGGGGACACCAGGGCACTGTTTTTCACTTTAGCCTGTGGGCCTATGGTTCTCTGTCAGTGGCCCCTTTAGAGAAGTCTAGGCTGAGCCTATAGCCGAGTAATAGTGAATAGAGTGTTTGCCTAGCATCTGAAAGATTCTGGGTTTGATTTAGCACTGGGCAAACAGTGTGAGGGCCCACACCTGTAATCCCAAGATTACAGATAGGGGCAGGAGGATCAGGAGTTTGGGTCCAGCCTGGGCTACACTAAACTGTCTCATGCTCAAAATCACCCTTGAGACTTTGGAATCAAGGGTCCAGAGTGACCTGTTCTTGGTGAAACCACTGGATACTTGAGTCTTTTTCATAAGTGACGGAGGGAGGGGACAGTGAAGGAGGGGCAGAGCAAACCTCCAGCCTTTCCAAAGCTTTCTGGGCACCCGGATGGAAAGAGCCAAGCTGGGCAAAGGCAGGCAGGATGCCCCTTCGTTTTGTGCAGCGTGACACCTCTCTAGCCTGCCCTTATTTGTGAGATGTGGAGCCCTGTGGAGGGCTGCATGATTTATGGGCAGCATCAAATAGTAATCCCTCCCCTGGCTCTCTCCGCAGCCTTCTCAGCACAGAGGCACTAAATATCCAACCGGACTGGGGATGCTCAGCTGCTGGTGCACTAGGAACGAGGGCTGCGTTAGCCTCTCAATTTACCTTTTCCAAACCATGATAAATTCAGGCAGAAATGACAGCAGAATTAACTGTGAAAATGCCACCATTGTGTGCAGGTTTGGGCTCTGGTTGGTTCAGATATGGTTTAATATATATATATATATTTTTGGAGGTGGTTTTTTTCAGTAGAGGTTGAATGGATTTCTCAACACATTTTAGTTGTGTGTGTGTGTGTGTGTGTGTGTGTGTGTACACATGTATACTACAGTGTGAGGAGGTCAGAGGACAACTTGCAGGATTTAGCTCTCAAACACTTCATCTCATGGGCTTGGGTATTGAACTTAGGTTGTGACCTTGCCTGCAAGCCCCTTTATCAGCTGAGCCATCTTATCTGCCATTCTCTTGTATGGTTAAAGCTTAGGTAAGAGATGATACACTTCAACACAGCGCTGCTACTAAGTGAAAAAAGAAACTTGCTAATCTGGGAGGACAGTAGCTTTGGGGTATATCTGGTTTGTGCTAGATTTCAGTATTTTCTGCCAAAATCTCATTTATTTTCCATCACCGCTATCACTAGACCATCTATTTAATTGATGGATACCATATTTCTTACATAGAGTAGGAAAGCAGGATGCAAATACCATGACTAAGCCGGAATGATTGAAATCATTGTAGTCAAATACATATCAGTGGGTGTGAGCCGTGCTGAATCTCAAGAGTGCTTAACAGCTCGAAGCTGTCAGCTGTGTTTTGGAGTTCTCATTTTTGATGAAGTGATAGTGATTGACAAATGATATAAAAAAGTAAATGGGCAGTAATGAAATGCAACCTGGTCCTCTTGGCCTCCTGGGTTCCTCAGAGCTGCTCTGGCTTCTCTAAGGTTGTTGTCCATGTTGGAGCCTAAGCATCTCCAATGGTCCGTCCTTTTGCTGTTAGATGATGGGAGATGTTGGAGCCTCAAATGGAGAGGCTCTCCCCATGTTTTCAATCATGTCCTTTCTTTGCCCTCTCTTCCCAGGGTCTGTCTAAAAACTTTCTGTACTCACCTGAAGTTCCCACTGCTATCCCTAAGGATGTTCAGGTTGAGATGTGGAGGACAGAAGTGATAACTAAGAGGTCTCAGTGCACGTGTGCTTTGTTCATGGTTCAGAGAAAACATGGTGTCTGTTTTTGGGGGTCTTCTTAGACAAGTCAGCTATTGCTTTCATGGTGAAATGTCTTCATTTCTAAAAGCTGATTAACAACACATCCTAGGCTATTAAGGCTGAATAAGATGATAGGGAGAAGGTTATGTTCTCCTCTTGATGACACCAAATGAGAAGACAAAGGAGCTTTAGGAAGTGAAAAAGAAAAGCCCAGGATCTGCCTGGGAGCCACACGGGAAGGACGAGGAAGCTAGGAAGGATGAGAAAGCTAGGAAGGACGAGGAAGCTAGGAAGAAGCTTGATGCAGTTGAAATGAGGGCCAAGGAACAGACTATGAAGGACAAACTTCATCTGTCCTAGAAGAAAGAGGGAGAGTTTCTTCAAGTGGCATGTGAGGGCCAGTCAAGCTTCCTCCTGAGGCCCCTTTCATAGTCTAGATATGACAGGAGACTCGGGTAAAGGTTACACATCCTTCCTCCTCTTCCTCTCCCTCTTCTTCCCCCTCTTCCTCCTCCTCTTCTTCCTCCTTCTCCCTTTCCTTCTCTTCTTCCTCCTTCTTCTCTTCCTCTTCTTCCTCCTCCTCTTCTTTCTCCTCCTCTTCTTCATGGATTTTTCGAGGAGGAAAGATTGATCTCCACGTGTGGTTTCAGAAACTACAGACATAGTCACTTGGTACCATTCTTTCTGGGTCATGATGAGGCACATCATCATGGTGGGGAACATTTGGTGGAACAGTACTGCTGAGATCATAGGCATCTGGGAATGAGAGAATAGAGAATCAGAATCAGAGATGAAGGTGTGTGTGTGTGTGTGTGTGTGTGTGTAGTTAGGAAGACTAGGATCTCATTATAACTTCAGAGTCATTTCCCAGTCACTTACTTCTTCCAGCTCCAGAACTATCCATTTTTTTGTAATATCCATACTGATAAGTATGGATATTGCTTTTCCCTAGAGTCTTCCTACTATAAAGTAGGGACAATATTGTCATTGCAGATAAAAGTCACCCAAAGAAAAGAACCATGTTTATCACAGACTGAGCTTTGTAAGATTCTTTAATTGTTTTGTTGTTGTTATAAAGACTATTTTTATTTGATGTGTATGGATATTTTCCTGCACATATGTTTGTGACAATGTGCATGCAATGATCATGGAGGCCAGAAGAGAAAGAGTGTTACAGACAGTTATGAGCAGCCACATGGGTGCTGGGATCCAAACCCTAGTCTTCTGCAAGAGCAGCCAGTGTTCTTAACTGTTGGGCCATCTTTTCAGGCCTGATTGTTGACTATAAATGTGGGACCAGGGTGTTGTAGAGATGGCTCACCAGCTAAGAGAACTTATGGTCTTCTAGAGGACTCAGATTCCCAGGACATACAGGTAACTCACAACTGCTTGGAACACCAGTTCCTGTAGATCCAACATTCTCTTCCTGCAGAGAGTGTATTTATTTGTATTTTCATTTGATACACACACACACACACACACACACACACACGCAAACCCCACATCATTAAAATTACTGAAAATCATAGAAAAAACATTGGGCCATGTTTTATGACTTCTTTTGATGTCACAGGAGAATTTGGTACCCAGAAAGCTTCTAATCTGATGGATACTACGCAATATACTTTCTTACTAAAGTATTCTTTTACAGATGGGCAATGTGGGCACCATTTGAGAATCCGTTAGAAGTAGAGCCTCCCAGACCCATCTCAGACCCACAGAACCAGCACCCACATCACTAAAAGGCATACAAGTGGTTTGAATTAGAGTCAAGATGATGGAGTTAGCCCCTGTGTGTGCACGTGGACATTCACACAAACACAAACACAACCACAGTTACTCACTGTGAAAATGGCTAATACTTATAAGGCTATTTTAATGCACACATATGGAAAAACGAAAACTATCCATTTTGTCATCCTTAGTGCTTTTTTTGATTTGTCTTTGGGGGAGGATGTGGTTAGAACTGGGATCTAAACACCCAGGGCACTACGCATGCAAATCAGGTACCAAGAAAAACCTGGGAGCCTCTGTCCTTGTCTTATAGTTTAAAGGCTAGCCTTGGGGTTGGAGAGATGGATTAGCAGTTAAGATCACTTGCTGGTCTTGCAAAGCACCTAGGTCTAGCTCCTAATATCAACATACGCAGGGGGCAGAGTCTTTTGTAACTCCAGGTCCGGGGAATCCAGTGCCCTCTTCTGGCCTCTGAGGTACCAGTCACATTTACACACACAGGGAAAACACACTGATAAAGTAAATCTTTGAAGTCAAGACTTTCTTATGAGAGGGGAACGCTAATCCTGAAAGCTAAATGCCACAACCTTAAACCTTATATTGGGCTTGAGTAATGTATTACTATTTGGGTACAAAATAAAATAAAAACATATATAACACCACTTTCTATGCTGTTCCTGACATCTAGACATTCTAAGGTATCATCAAGGTTGTTACTAACTTCAAGTTACTTTGTAACCTTTTTGTTTTGTTTTGTTTTTTGAGACCAGGTTTTTCTAGCCCAGGCTGTCCTGAAACTCACTCTGCAAACCAGACTGGTCTCAAACTTGTAGGATCCCCCTGCTTCTGCCTCCCTTGCTGTGACTGAAAGCATGAGCCGTCACACCTGTCCCTTATAATTATTGTTAACTAGTAGTAAGCTTGGAGTTGGTGATTTAGTTTAGTTATGGGACACTTTAGCATGTATCAAGTCCTGGGTTCGATTCCCAGTATCACCAAAATAAACACACACACATACATGGGGCGGGGGTGTAGCAAAAGCTGATCATTCTTAGTGTACCACTGTGCCCTGCTTTAGCCTGACAGAGACCCTCCCCTCCTCTTCTCCCTCTGCCTCTGGCTTCAAGGGCTGGCAGCCGCAGCCAGTTGACAAAAACTTGGAAAGGAGCCACTGACAGGAATCATTGAACAATTGCTCTGTGAAACTTAAGATAACACTTTGTTCCACCACAGTGGAGCTGTTGTGTGACAGAAGGAAATTATCTGTTTAGTCCTTGATTAACATTTATGTGAGAAAAATAAAATTAAAGTGGATGGTATCTGATCCAAGAAAGGCTGGTATTTACTTGAAAGAACGAATATTAACTCAGCGCTCTTGAAGAGTTGGCTGTAATCAACTTTAGAAGATTTGTTGTTTGAGTTACAACCGCATAACAACAACAACAACAACAACAACAACAACAAAAACCAACCCCTCCTTCCCCCCCAAAACAAACCCAAACCAAATCCAGCAACACGTTTAAGAGGCCAGTGGAATACCTTCCGACTACCAAGTGAGTTCTCCAAAGTCAGTGGGATTTCCAGAAAGTACTGGATTATTAAAACAGTAGCCTGTCTCCATGGATACTTGGCAGGTATGTGTGTAGATGTGTTTTTATAGATATTTACTTTTATTTTTAACACAGAAAAAGCTGAGCAAGGCTTACTGCTCATTATAAACTTCCCATCCGGTTAAGAAAGCAGACACAGGGAGGAGGCTCTCGAAGTCAGCCATCGCTCCATAGTGCATTCCAGGCCAGAACTGTGAGATGCCGTGTATCCGCGACTCCTCCCCACCACTCCAAAATTTGAAAAAAAAAATGTTTTATCATTAAAATATAAGTAATATCAATAACCGTAAACTCGGATTTTCAAACCAAAGAGCTGAGTTTACATATTCATTCATTCAGCACATGCTTTCTAAAGACCTGGTCCATACAGGGCACCATTTCAGGCTCCATTGGCGATGGTGTGATGAGGAGGAATGGGTTCTTGTGTTAATCTGTATCCGGCTGGACGAGACTTGAGCATGATTAGCCCATGGTGAGCTGAGGAAGGCCAGCAGGCTTTCTGCTACCCCCAAGGCATCTCTAGACTCTCATTACCTTATGAACAGGGAGGTACATTTTTTTTTGAGCTTGTGTGTTTTATAAATATGGAAATAGTAATTTACACAACTGCTTACCATGGCCAGTTTCTTTTCTCTTTTTCTGTTTGCCATGCTTGGGGACTGAGCCCAGAGCTTTGCACCTGCTAGGAAGGTTCTTACTGGGCTTCACCCAAGAACCCAGGCCAGAAGCTTTTGATAGCTCGGCAGACATAAGCTCATGTAATCTATGGCTACTAATCCCCTCATTCACAAATGAGAGAGTTGCGGCGCATCCGGTGGGAGAAGACGTGAGCTGGTAAGCTTTGCTTTGGTCGTCCTGTGTAATGTGACTCTCAACAGTGGATGCTCACAGCACTGTGGATTTATTTTAAAGTATACAACAAAACTTCCTGCTTATTGACTCTCTCTTTTCCATCAAACATGGGCTTGTACTGATTGATAAGCAGATATCACAGACTGATAAGCAGGCATATCTTCCTGATCTGTGGAACTCAAACTGCTGGGACTATTTGAAAAAGAAAATGGGCAGCGGTTCCTCAAAGATGCCCAGCATTTCTCATGGGAGGGGAACTCTGCACGAGGTCTTTGATTTATCTCCTCTGAAATTCACTTTACTCATCCTTAAATTTGGGCGTTGGACCTCATTTTATGTCATCTTTATTGACTTGAAATTAATCCAGTCTTTGTTTATGAATCCAGGCTCGTTTTTAGTCCAGATTTTAGAGAAAGGTTTATGAGTAGAGGAGAACCAAACAATAAACAAAGAATTTTGGAGCGCTGTCCTCAGGAATCTGGAAATTTGTTAAAGGGTGTGTACAGGAAAGCTGTTTGTATCTGGGAGTCGTCCTGAGCCATGTTCATCACAACTCCCGTAGTTTAGTTATGTGTTGGAGATGGAGAGGGAGGGAGAGGGGAGGGGGAGTGCACAGGAGAGCACACACACGTGCGTGCGCGCTCACACACACACACACACACACACACACACACACGCACACACGTGAGTGAGAGCATGCATGAGCGAGCTGGGTGGGAGGGAAGAGAAAGTAAATGGAGACTATTATGGAAGGAGATAAAATAATAGATATATATATGAGCTCATTATTATCGATATCACACACACACACACAGGCACAAACTCATATACACTCACACACACACTCACATCCACCCACTCGTACCCACTCATATCCATTCACAAACGCACTCACACACACACATCCACTCACATACATACTCACACACAGGATTGTGTTGTCCAGTTAGATATAAAGAGGCTTTAACAAGGTCTAGCCTAGATCTAGTCGGGGACTCTCTTGGTTATTCCCAGTGCTTTAGAGAGCCTGGCATGAGCAGGTACCCCCAAGAGGCTGCAGAATGGGTAGATCAGAGGCCCTGGCCTCCGCAGGAAGCTCTCTTTAGAGGAAAGACCCTCCCTCTGAAGATACTCACTGGCCAGGTGCCACATCCTCCTTAATGTCTCCCTGTCCCACTGGACACTGACTTTGAAGCCCAGAGAGGTTTGCTTAGGAACCCAGCTGGGCAGCCTTGGTCTGTGTGACCTGGGCCCCTGGGGAAAGCATCAGGAGATTACAATGTCCTTGCTGTAAGGTTAGGGCTACAAGGCCAGATGACTTGGGTCACAGGTCCACATTGTTGAGTGAAACAGAAGCATTAATTAGTGACAATTACCTATTGGAAAAAAGAAGTTGAGTCCTCAGTGCTCCTTCCAAAAAACTTAAAGACAGAAGGAAGCTTCTAACAATGGGTAGGGGCAGATGCATTTCCGCCCCAGTGTCAAAAACAAGGTACTGTCTAACCGATGAGTAGGGAGAGCTCCCAGCAAAGCTTTGATGAGCCATCTCCTGCTTCCTGATATTGTGACCCCCTCAGCAAACACTGACAAATAAAACCAGCATGCCTTCGACGTAACCGAGGGCACACTGTCTGAGGAGACACTTCACTTCAGGATGTGTTTGAAATCCTGTTATGAATAAGGTTTACATCCTTGCCTCTGAAATAATATTTTTGTACTGGGGAACTCAGTGGTAAGGGGGAAAAAAAAAAAAAAGGACAGGTCATGTAATGTGTAAACAATTTAACTTTGATGTAATATCTTGTTTGTTGGATTTGAACTTGGGGAAAGACAGAGAACATGTTCCTTAGCGGATTTCTCTCTCTCTTTCCTGTTTAATTTCTCTTACTTTGTACAGCATTTTAAAGACAATGAGTATAACAGAGAACAGGGTCGCCAACGAACCCCAACGCCACAGTGTGCTCCCTTTCTCTGGAGGAAAATCCTTAGGTGTGTAGCACCTTGCCAGTCATGGCTGTAACTACAGCATGGGAGATGGGGTGTGAGGGATGATGAGTCTTTTTTTAAGTTGGGGAACTCAGTAGAGAATCTGAAGGTTTTGAGCTGCGGACGGAACTCAGATCTTTTGAGGCTTGAGTCCCATCTGCTCTTGGCAAAGCACAATTTCCTGGTTCAAAAGAAAATAAGCACATAAAAAAAAAAAAAGAGCCCCCAGGCTTCGTGGACATCAAAGCTTATAAGATACCCTTATAAAACAGCATTCTGATGATCTGTAGATTACAAGAGCCAGGAACATAGAGATTAAAACTATGCTTAAAGAACCCTCAAGTTAAAAAAAAAGAAAACCCTAACAAAAGCTCAATAACAGAACACCCCAGATCAGCGGTGTTAGCAACTGGGTATCTCAGCCAAACTGAGGTGCCTTACTGAGTGTTTGTGCTACCAAGCTGTGTGCGTTGTTATTCATTATTATTATTATTATTATTATTATTATTATTATTATTATTATTATTATTTTGCAAAATTTCAGCCTTGATCTGGTGTCCATCAGATGTTACACCTAAAAAACTTAGTCATGATGCTTCTGTATTTTTTTGAAATTATATGCCCATATTTGTTTGGTATTTAAACAACTTTATAGACTAGTAGTCCTTCTACTTATGCTCTAAATATTGAGGAACATATCTGTGACAGAAGTGACAAATGAGTTGCCCCCCCCCCCATTTTTTTTTTTAAAGAAAACAACCAAACAGACAGACTGTTGTCTGTTTTGAGCCCAGGATAGTTTTGAGCTCACTGTGCAGTTGAGGATGACCTTGAACCCCTGATCTTCCTGCCTTTGCCTCTCGAGTGCTGAGAGTACCTGTGTGGAACACTATGCTTTATGTGGTGTTGGGAATCAAGCCCAGGGCTTGCACATGCTAAGCAAGCCTTCTGCTAACTAAGCTCTATGTCTAAGTCCCCAAATGCACTGCTTTAGAAATTAGTCTAGGTTAGTGGTTCTCAACTGGATGTGGATCAGGAGCACTAATGCTCAGGGGTCATTTGGTACTGTTTGGAGACTTGGGAAGCTAACTACTGACTTCCATATTCCACAGTGCACACACTGCTGTCTACAAACGAGAAATTATCAGACTCAAAATGTGAAAACCACAGTGGTTTGGAAACCCTGTTTGAGTCTGTAGGAGACTCACGAGTCTTATCATTTTTACCTTCTTACCTTTCTCTCAAGTAAAATTGATGTTCTTTGCTGATTTCTGGGCATAAATGATCAGATTAGAGGAGTAGAGATAAGAACGAGAAAAGAAAGGGGGAAGATTTATGTGGCTAATGTAATCTTTTAGTGCCAAGGTCTTTATTCCTGTCCCATTATGACTAAGGAAAGTAAGTACTTTAAAAGAGGTAACCCCGGGCCTGAGGACCTGAGATTATTAGCTGTTATAAGCTAAGTCTTTAAGAAAGCAATGGAAACAGGATATATTAATAAATTTTGTTTGCCATTGTTCCCATGCAATTCAGTGCAGCCCCAAACGGAGGCTTATGAAACACTTCCGCCCTTCACAACTGCCTGGCTTGTTTGTTTTGCCCACACACCCAGCGTCTGCTCCTCCATGGATTCCTTCAGCGGACATCAATGCGCTCACAGAAGGTGCGGGGGCTGGGGAAGAAGCATGTGGTGGGAAGGTTCCCTGGACATCGCAGGTCCTGCAGACAAGTTCATCCGGACAGAAGCACGGCTTAATATAGATTATGCCCCGCCCCATTTAAAAAAAAATGAGACGGTGGTTTCTATCAAGACTGTGTTGACCACTCTTGAGGAATCTGAAGGTGTCTTCTACTCCTGCGCACGTATGTCTCAGGATTCAGACGAGCATGTGTTCTGCAGGGTTTTCTGGCCTTAAAATCACCAGAGCAACTACCTTAAACCCAAAAAATTTAACAGAAATAGTTCCCTGGCCCCTGCTTTATGTCACTAGCTCAGAGGATCTAGGGGACGGGGTAATTCTTCTCTGTGAAGTTTGGGGAGCTCCTCTGTGGAAACTGGTAACACAGGGAACCCGAGTCTAGGTCATCATCCTTGGCTCTACACAGTGTCTCAATCACTCAGCAAAAAGGAACATTCTAGATTAGTAGCTTCTGTCAGAATGTGTTGCTCTCCCTTTCTGTGCCAGCGCAGTTCCACAGTTTGGCCATATAAGACCTAGAAGGTTCCTGCCCTCAGGGAGCCTGCGTATACGCAGCCCAGGAACGGGAACTGTCCGGAGAGCACTTTACCTGCGAAGTTCCTTCTCTCGCGAAGACCAGAAAAGCAGTCTTGTTCTATGAGAAAATCTCGAAGAGGTCCTTCTTAGACAGCGGCTGCATCTAGTGCTCGCTAATGATTATTTGTGTGAGCTTAGAAAAAATGCTGTCTCTGTGCTCGAGTCGAGTCTCTATCTGTAAAATGGACACACAACACATATTTCCATCTTTACCCTCGTTTCTCCAATTGCTGTATTTTTCCTTCCACCTGTCTCCATTTACCATTCCCAGTACCAGCGAGGGGCAAATATGCTTTTTTTTTTGTTTGTTTGTCTTTTTTGTCTTTTAAATAAGGGATAGGATTTCTCTATGTAGCCCTGGCTGTTCTGGAACTCACTCTGTAGACCAGGCCAGCCTTGAACTCACAGGGATCCTGCCTCTCTGCCTCACAAACGCTGGGATTAAATGTGTGAGCCACCACTGCTTGGCTATGTTGGGCTTTCTTAATAGCATGAAGTCCTTCCTGCCCTCGAGCCTATAGCTTCCATAGTGAAGACCTATCAAATTATGGTTGGATCTAGGATGCCGAATTTAAACATTTAAGTTGAGAGTAGTATCTCCCTATTCTTCTGCAATTGTAGCTTAGATAGAAAACCATACGGACAGAGAAATGATGTTCTAAGGCTCCAGAATAATGTGATTTCTTCTGGCAGGGGATATTTGGGATGTGAAGACAATGCCCTCCTTTGTGGACAGGTTCCAAGTGCATTCTGGACGAATATATAGCAGAGACTAAGTACGTTAAACTGATTATTAAGTTGAGTTGAATTTGGACTATGGTGCCAGTCCTTCCTTGAGCATGGGAAACATTGGAGCTAGCCCCTTGGGAATAATGGGGTGAAGAGGTCTTCCTGAGCTAACCTGGGAACCTCGCACAGAACATGAGCTCTTTATGGGAATACATACTTGAGTTCCAAATAACCATTCCACAAATCAAATGATCTGTGTTGATTGGTTTTTGTCAACTAGACACAAACCTAGACAAATCTGGGAAAAGCCTCTCTGTAAGACTGGCCCTGTAGGCAAAGGCCATTTACTCGATCAGTGATTAATGTGGGAGGGCCCAGCTCACTGGGAGTGGTGCAGCCCCTGGGCTCGTGGTCTTGGACAGTGTATGAAAGCTGGTTGAGCAAACCATGGGGACCAAGCCGGTAAGGAGCTGGCCTCCATGGCTTTTGCTTCAGTCCCCTCTTCAAGGTGCCCACCTCAGGTTCCTGTCTTGACTTCCCTCAGTGACAGAGTGTGACCTGAAGGTTGAATGCTAAAAATAAATAAATAAATAAATAAATAAATAAATAAATAAAACCCAAAACCCCAAAAACCAAACCAAAACAACAAAACCAAACAAAGCAAACACCCCCTCCCCACTATTCTGCCCAAGTTGATTTTGGTCATGGTACTTTACCACATCAGTAAAACTCCTTACTAAGACAGCCTGTGCCTTATAAGTTGTAGATTGTGTGGCTTCATTGTGGGTTCAAAGGAAAAACAGTGTCCTGAGCCTCTTAGTCGCAAAGACCAACATTTGTCAGCTTCTTCCTAATGAATCTCAGATCCAGCAGGATCTTGTACAGAGCCTTAAGCAATGGTGGACCGCTCATTCTCCGTCTCCCAACACTGTGTTTTACTTATCTGGGCTTTGGGATATAATCTGGAAATCGGGCAACAGTTTGCTTGCTTCAATTGAGAAGAAAAAATGATGAACTGAAGCAGCAGTATGCATTACTCAGGCTTAATTATGTTTGTAATCTATCACCCAGTGATACGGGGCGACTTCTTCCCGCTCACTTCCGTCGCGAGCTTCTCATAACATATGGTCCTCGTGAAATAGTTTTGACTCAGAGTCCACAGTAGCATATGGCGAGGGGAAAAAAAAAGACCCCTCAAGTTAAATGCAAAGTAAGGGCCAGCCCCTGCGCCCCAGAGGAGTCTCCATCGACTGCGAGACGGCCAGGCTGGAGTCAGAATTGGTGTCAGAATCTCACCCATCATGAAGATTTTACATTTGGCTTGGGACCATGGAGCACAAGGTTCTGGATGTAAAAGTCAGAAGAGATATGGCCTTTGTAATGTCTAGAGAGATCCCCGTGTCGATAAGGTCAGCGGAAAGTTAATAGATTCTTATCTCCTCATCAGGCGGACTTAATATAGTGCAACTATGTGGTGGGAGTCGGGTGGCAGAGCCGGGGAAGAAGCCGGGCTGCTTCTCAGGGCATGTTAGGTCTGTTGGCACGGTTTTTCTAAAGGCTTGAAAGAAAATTGCCTAAATCACAAATGTCTTGAACTAGAACTTTAAATGTGGTAAAAACAACCCCGACTAAAAACAATTATAGTTACAACAGAACACGCTTTTTCTTCCGTGCGGTTATTTCTGCACAGGTGAGTAAGGCAGGCTTGTGTTTATGGCCCAGTAACGGAATGGGAGCTGGTTCAACTTAAAAGCCTTCGAGCAAGCGCGCAGAGTCAGGAGGCAGCTCCATCAGGACCCCTCCTTTTCTCCACTAGATCCTTAATGACTGCATTAAGGGAAGGCCCTTCTGTCAGCCACTGGCACACCCTCGGAAATACCAACACAGGGAGGGTGGTGTGTGCGCTCGAAAGCTGCCACTGAGGGCAGCTTCCAGAGGAGGGCTGAGGGACCGTGGCAGGGAAAAAGCCAGGCTGACTCCAGATGCCATCTTTGAAAATCTCTAGTCTGCATGACTTTGAACCAATGTGATGTTTGGAAGCATCATGGCTCAGCTGCCCAGATGGGAATGCTTTCTGCATCGTGGGCATCCTCACGGAGGGATACAGGAAAACGGAGAGGCCGAAACGCAAGCAGAATCCACGAAGGAACAACGCTGGGTCACAGTGACTCACAGGCCTCAGCGATCAAACATGTCACACCTGTCTTGGCCACTGGTGCAGGTGTTCTAGGTCAGCTCTCGCTGTGGTTATCAATCGCTGACAGTTGACAGTTTAATTTTACACCACAAGTACCTCATTACTTGTGTAGGCACTTGGAGAACACGTGGGCACTGGATCGGATCAGTGATCAATGACAAAGGTTGCGCAGGGTGCAAGTGGTGGCGGGGAAAGTGAAGGTCTCCGTGCATGAGTTGGCCGTGGTAGGGATACATGACAGGGGGGGTTTAACTGACAAACAGTCTGTCAGGTCGAAAAGAATGGAGATTTGCCAGTGAGCTCGCTAGAGATTATAAAATACATCTCCTGATTTGAGAGAAAGGAAAGGGAGAAAGCTGCTCCAAGTGGAGCCTTCCATTCTTGGGAGTGTTCACGCAAATTTCATGAATGCATGGGGTTGTTAACTTTTTGTTCTAACGGCACTTATCTCATGACATAGATCCACTCAGGTGTGTAGGGATTTAAGATTAGCAGGATGCTGGTTCATAAAGGTGTGTGTGTGTGCATGGGTGTGTTCGTATGTGTGTGTGTGTATGAGTGATGAGTGTGTGTATGTGAATATATGTACGAGTATATGTATGTGTGTCTGTATATGTGTGTATGTGAATATATGTATGAGTATGTGTGTGTGTATGTGAATATATGTATGAGTGTGTGTGTGTGTGTATGTGTGTATGTGTGTGTAATTCCAGCACCAGCAAACCAGACTATGGCTTTGGCAGTTTAATGTGCATATTTAATAACAGAAAGCCATTCCATATGAGTCTTTTATTGTTATCGATAAAATTATCAAAATAACCTATTTATGGGTGACTTTTCTGTATATGTCTGGGCTTACATGTTGTGTGTGTATGTGTGTGTAAATACACACATCTGTCTAAATAATGTGTGTACATGTCTGTTCATATTAGTGTAGAGGCCAGAGGCAGACATTTGGTGTCTTCGACTGCTTCTTTACCTCAGTCTCATTTTTTTGTGTTTTTGAAATGCTCTCATTACTGTACAGCTCTGTTGACTCACGACTCCCACTGGACCTGACGCTTGCCAAAAGGCTGATTGGCTGGCAGGCCTCAGGGATCCTTCTGCCTCAGTGCAAGCTGCTGTGTCTGGGTGCTGGGGACTTCGGGTCCTCACATATGAGCTCAACCCCCAGTTCCTGAGAGTGTTTTATAGTGTTATTTCAATAGTCTGTAAATTCCGTCTCCCTTCAAAAAAGGAGCTTATGATGTTTCCCCCTCATTTGAATTTTATATTCATGTTATTTCTTTAAGGGTCAGTATTATAAAAATTATACATGGTATTTTTTTTTTCTGTTTCAAGTTCTATTTTTAATTTCAACTTATTTATGTGTATGGCTATTCTGCCTGCATGTGTGGCTGTGTATCATGTTTATTCCCAGTGCCTACAGAGACCTGAAGAAGGCACTGGATCCTCTGGAACTAGTTACAGATTGTCATTAGCTGACGTGTGGGCTGACAAAGCAGCCACTGTTCTTGCCTGCTGAATTATCTCTCTAAACCTGCACATGGCCTGAGTTTCAGTCTTCCTTGGATTCTTGAATCCCGGAGTCCGATTAGTTAGTAGGTACACTTTCCCCAGTGTGGCAGAACGAAGCAGGAGGACTTGAGTTTGAATTCTATCTCTGCTCTTTCCTGTTACAGGCACTTGGGGGGGGGGGGGGTTGCTGATCTCCAAGTATAAATGAGGCTCACAGCAGGATTGCTGGAGCGACTTCTTGAGATGAGATGGCAGACTCCACATTGTCTCTTGGAGTTAATTCTTATCTCCTTTTATGATTTGAGTCTATAACTTAACTTGGCAAATGGTCATCACAGTCTATGTATCTAACATCTTACTGGAGTTAGAGTTAGACATTCCATTGGCATTCTATGTGGGTACTCAAGATCTGAAACAATGGTGTGTGTTAAGTGTTATACTTAAATTATCTGCCCCTCACACAAGGAAGCTACCTATTTATCCCTTTTCTCTTTACTCTTCCAGTGGGTGTGAAAGTAGACTGTTGGCAGAGAGTCAGCTCTGTCTACAACACCCAGAAAATGGCAGGTCCATAGGCCAGAAGGGACTTGGAACCTCGAATGACCTTGAAGAGCAGAGCTGCCTCTGCATTGCCTGCACAATTCTAGACAGCCACACAAGAAACAAACACACGAACCTCACGTATAAACGTCTATAGCTCGGGAGCCCCTTGGTTGTTGCAGTGTGGCCTACATACTTATATATTTGATTCGTAAATATTACGAGACAAGAGCTGGCACATCGTTTATCAGCATGTTTGTTGTTGAAAACAATGTATATTGTTTAATTTCTGATCAGGCTTCACGAATACCACTGGGACTAAGTTAAATATTAACCAGCAGGCATCTGCTTGGTGGCTTGGTTAAATAATCCTTCTTTCCCCTCTAAACTGGTCCTACCAGTCACATGTCACAGGCCTGGAGAAGGGTCACATTTGCAGGTTATTCTGGCTTCTTGGCAGAATCATTTCTCTCTCTCTTTTTCTTTTTTTTTATTGGATAGTTTATGTATTTATATTTCAAATATTATCCACCTTTCTGGTCCCCCCCTCTCCCATCCCTCCTCCCTTTGCTTCTATGAGGATGTCCCCCACCGACCCACCCACTCCCACCCCACTACCCCGGCCTTCCCTACACTGAGGAATCAAGCCTTCACAGGAACAAGGTTTTCTCCTCCTATTGATGGCAGACAATGCCATCCTCTGCTACATATGAGGCTGGAGCCATGGGTCCCTCCATGTGTACTCTTTGGTTGGTGGTTTAGTCCCTGGGAGCTCTGGGAGTATGTGTCTGGCTGGTTGATATTGTTTTTCTTCCTTTGGGGTTGCAAACCCCTTCATCTCCTTCAGTCCTTTCTCTAACTCTATCGGGGTCCCCATGCTCTGTCTGATAGTTAGCTGCAAGCATCCTCATCTGTGTCAGTAAGGCTCTGGTAGAGTCTCTTAGGAGACATCCATATCAGGCTTCGGTCGGCAAGCACTTCTTGGCATCAGCAATAGTGACTGGGTTTGATGGCTGCAAATGGGATGGATCCCTAGGTGGGACAGTCTCTGGAGAGTCTTTCCTTTAATATCTGCTCCACTCTTTGTCCCTGTATTTCCTCCCGTGAGTATTTTGTTCCCCCTTCTAAGAAGGACTGAAGCATCCACATTTTGGTCTTCCTTCTTCTTGGATTTCATATGGTCTATGAATTGTTTCTTGGGTATTTCAAGCTTTTGGGCTAATATCCACGTATCAGTGAGTGCATACAATGTATGTTATTTTGTCACTGGGTTACCTCACTTTGGATAATAGTTTCTAGTTCCATTGTCCATTTGCCTAAGAATTTTATGAAGTCACTGTTTTTCATAACTAAGTAATATTCCATTGTGTAAATATATCACATTTTTTTGTACCCATTTCTCTGTTGAAGGACATCTTCATTCTTTCCAGCTTCTGGTTATTATAAATAAGGCTGCTATAAACATAGTGGAGCATGTGTCTCTGTTATATGTTAGACTATCTCTTGGGTATATGCCCAGGAGTATTCTAGCTGGGTCCTCAGGTAGCAATAGGTCCAATTTTCTGAGGAACCACCAGACTGATATTCAGCAGGGTTGTACCAGCTTGCAATTGCACCAATAATGGAGGAGTGTTCCTTTTTCTCCACATCCTCATCAGCATCTGACATCACCTGAATTTTTGATCTTAGCCATTCTGAGTAGTGTGAGGTGGAATCTCAGGTTGTTTTGATTTGCATTTCCTTGATGACTAAGGATGCTGAACATTTCTTTAGGTGCTTCTCAGCCATTCTGTATTCCTCCGTTGAGAATTTTTTGTTCAGCTCTGTACTCCATTTTAAAATAAATTATTTGGTTCTCTGGAGTCTAACTTCTTGAGTCCTTTGTATATATTGGATGTTAGCTCTCTAAAGGATGTAGGATTGGCAAAGATCTATCCCCCAATCTGTTGGTTGCTGTTTTGTTTATTGACAGTGTCCTTAGCCTTACAGAAGCTTTGTAATTTTATGAGGTTCCCTTTGTTGATTGTTGATCTTAGAGCATTGATGTTTTGTTCAGGAAAATTTCTCTGTGCCTATGTGTTCAAGGCTCTTCCCCACTTTCTCTAATAGGTTTCAGTGTATCTGCCTTTATGGAGGTCTTTGATCCACTTGCACTTGAGCTTTGTACAAGGAGATAAGAATGGATTGTTTTGCATTCTTCTACATGCTGACCTCCAGTTGAACCAGCACCATTTGTTGAAATTGCTGTCTTTTTTTCACTGGATGGTTTTAGCTCCTTTGTCAAAGATCAAGTGACCATAGGTGTGTGCGTTCATTTCTGGGTCTTTAATTATATTCCATTGATCTACCTGCCTGTCTCTGAACCTATACCAAGCAGGTTTTTGTTTGTTTGTTTGTTTGTTGATTGTTTGTTTTTATCACGATTGTCCTGTAATACAGCTTGAGGTCAGGGATGGTGCTTCTCCCAGAGTTCTTTTATTGTTGAGAATAGTTTTCACTATCCTGTTTTTTTGTTTTGTTATTCCAAATAAATTTAAAGTTGCTTTTTCTAACTCTATGAAGAATTGAATTGGAATTTTGATGGGGATTGTACTGTATTGAATTGTATTGATTGTCTTGAATCTGTAGATTTCTTTTGGCAAGACGGCCATTTTTATTATATTAATCCTGCCAATCCATGAGCATGGGAGTTCTTTCCGTCTTCTGAGATCTTCCTTGATTTTTTTTTTTCTTCAGAGACATGAAATTCTTGTCATACAGATCTTTTACTTGCTTGGTTATGGTCACACCAAGGGATTTTATATTACTTGTGACTATTGTGAAGGTTTTAGTTTTTCTAATTTTTTTTTCTCAGCCTGTTTAGCCTTTGAGTAGAGGAAGGCTACTGATTTGTTTGAGTTAATTTTATATCCAGCCACTTTCTGAAGTTCTTTATCAGCTGTAGGGGTTCTCTGGTGGGATTTTTGGAGGCACTTAAGTATCATATAGCATCATCTGCAGGTAGTGATATTTTGACTTCTTCCTTTTTAATTTTTATCCCTTTAACCTCTTTTTGTTGCTTAGTTTCTCTGGCTAGGACTTCAAGTACTATATTGAATAGGTAGGGAGAGAGTAGGCAGCCTTGTTTAGTCCCTGATTTTAGTGGGATTGCTTCAAGTTCCTCACCATTTAGTTTGATGTTGGCTACTGGTTTGCTGTATATTGCTTTTACCATGTTAGGCATGGGCTTTGAATTCCTAATCTTTCCAAGACTTTTATCATGAAGGGGTGTTGAATTTTGTCAAAGGCTTTTTCAGCATGTAATGAGAGTTACAAACCTAGAAAAGGGGTAAATTTTAGTATACATGTTCATTTATAGGTAAAAATAAACAGATCTGCAGAATACCAGTCAATATAGTGATGGTGTAAAAGATTTATGAGTACTAGATAAGTCTAAATAAAAATTTAAAAGGTAATTTAAAGTACACATTCATTTGCAGCTATGCGCATGCATGTGTGTGTGTGTGTGTGTGTGTGTGTGTGTGTGTGTGTGTGTGTACTTGTAACATGTTTCAAGTGTGCAGGCCAGAGGACATCTTATGGTATCCAGTTCTATCTTTCCTCTGCATGGGTGTCAGAGATAGAACTCATCTCTTCAGGTGTGGTGGCAAGCATAAAGATGAGTTATCTTATGACCCATAGATCAATTCTGAGTGTATTCTCACCCGGTCACAGAACGTCACCTGTCCTTTGACTCCCCCCTCCCTCATATCATCTCCTCTCTTCCTGTAGGACAATTGTGTAGCACCAGCTGTCATCATCTAGCACAGCTGGCTCACGGGACACTGGGGAAGCTTCCTGTGGCATGGCGAATATGTAGTTCCTTTGCCTTCTCTAGAGCTGTGTCAATAGAGGAATAAAAACCAACACACATACCATTCAAAAACATAGAATCCTGCTATTTTCTCCCAGCACGGCAAACTTTCAGTGTCAATGAAGCTAACAGGCCCACTGGCTGCCTCTGAGAGGTAGGACTTAAAAGGTTCTACCGAAGGTTCATCTGGGCCCATGGTGTGATGTCCCATGGAGGACCCTGAGTAACACCCCATCCTTTTATCTTGGCTGGCCCTTTTGTATCTGGGAACCTGCCAGCCACATTATCATCTTGGGCATCTCTGTGCTTACTGAAGGTCTCTCCCAAGCTTTGGGACTGACCATTCTTACATCCCTGGGAATTTTTATGTGCTTCTCTGCTATCTGTAAGCAAAGCCCCACAACCTAACCATTGCAAGATGGGAGAGATTCGGGAAGAGATGCCTCAGCTTCTGTGCTGATCTTAGGTGATCAGTGAGTGTGAGTGCGTGTGTGTGTGTGTGTGTGTGTGTGTGTGTGTGTGTGTGAGAGAGAGAGAGAGAGAGAGAGAGAGAGAGAGAGAGAGAGAGAGAGAGAGAGCCAGTTTAATTTAGAGGTGGGCATGGACAAGTGTGAGAAAGGAACAAAGATTACCAAGGAATGCTGCTTCTCCTGACTCCAGGCCTAGACCTTTCTTTCAGTTTTCTGCTCTGCACTGGAAGACTCTGTGACTGTGGCAGCTTCCTCTAGAGGGCAGCTCAAGAATGGTCTCTAGCAAGTTCCTTTCTAGGACCAAGTAGGTCCTTGTTAGGAGGGCTCTCTCCAGAGTTTGTTTCTGATAGCTTGGGAAGTAGGTCCCTGAGCCCTTTGCAGCCTTGGAGAGGCCAGTCTTCCCAACACGTCCTCGGGTGTCATGCTTTTAGTTGTCATGTTCATGCAGAAGCCCGGTTCCCAATTCCAACAGCTCATAGGAATAAACATGGAAGGTCCTAGCCAGATTCTTCTTCTAGCCCATCATTCATAATGGCCTCAGGTAATTATGTAGCCTCATGCCTAAGGATTTTACTCTGGGAAAATAGTGTCAGGATTCAAACTGATGTTTATTTATTTATTGAGACAGGGTCTCCAGGTTGACCAGGAAGACACTAGGTAACTCCAGCTGGCCTCAAACTCATGATAATCCTCCTGCTTCAGCATCTCAAGGGCTGAGATTATAGGTAAAATCACCATGCTTGGCTTTAAACTGGTGGTTTTGTTCATTTCATTTTTTTTGGGAGGATAGGGGAATAGGGTCTTCCTAGGGAGTACTAGCTGGGATTCACAGAGATTTGCCTGCTTCTGCCTCCCAAGTGCTGAAATTAAAATATATCTCACCATCTCACAATGCCCAATTTAAATTGGCTGTGTGCATGTGTGTATGTGTGTGTGTGTGTGTTGCATGTTTTGGAGGGTTCGTGTGACCAAGCATGAGTGAGTTTGCCTCTTCCTTTTGGGAGGCAGCTGCTTCTCAAGTTTCTGGGATATAGAAGGAGTCCATACAAGAAAGCTTGCTCTGTGGATGTGGGAAATGCAGACAAGTCTCAGGCACTGTGAGAATAACTCTTCCTCACATGCTGGGCTTTGGCCAGATGTGTGGGGGGAGAATTTTGCATCAAATGGTTCTGGAACCCAGTGGCACCTCTCCATCCAGTGCTGCCCCACAAGAGGCTGATGAATCACACTCAACAATCCATTCCTTGTGGGAAGAGACTTTCTAGCTTAGGCATCTCCACTGCCTTCCTTCTTTACAAGTCCTCCAAGGTGTTAAGAACTGTTGCAAAGAGTAGTCTTCGTATTTGGCAGAACCTCTGGATTTCTTTCCTTTTTATTCAGCTTTGAAAGGAATGGTTTTTCTAACCTACTCATCAACTCAGCTCCCTGTGGAGCATTCCCCTGGACTATTTTAAGCTGGAAGTTGGCACAGGAACTGGCTTATAAAACTTCAGGATTGGTTTGACTTTGGGGTTTGCGGCAGCACCTAAGTGTAGGTGTTCTGGCACCTGGCTTTTAGCTCCATTTTGAGAATCTTCCAGGCTTTCATGGTACATGTAATTTTGACCACTAATAACTTTAGAGAGGCCTAATGCTGCAGCAATTATTTCATAGATCTCCAGAGTTAGAAATGGAGTTTTTGAGGTTGAGTGTTTCTAGCTACAGAGCTAGGATCCTGGACCACTCCAAACTATTGAGGGAGAATCTTTAAAACGGGAAGTCTTGTAGAGAGTCCCGGGTTGGGCTTTCTGTGCTACTTCCCAAATTAAGAAAAATGATTAGCCCTTTTACCTTATTTAAGCATTTTTTTTTTTTTAAGCCGCGGTATCTTGGAGCTCTGCCAAAAGCAATCACCTGAAATTTTGTTTATGATTTGTTCACAAACGTGGCCGCACTTTTAAAAAGGAGTGCAAAAAAAAAAAAAAAAAAAAAAAAAAAAAAACATTTGAAGAATATGTGAGCTCATTATGAACCCAATATATTTTAAAAACACTCACCTTGTAAACTCCCGAAATGTGGTTTCTAATGGAAACACCAGCAGGCTTTCCTGGGCTGGAACTGAGCCTCCAGCTTGAAGCCTTTGCAGACCTTGTTCCCCTGGAAGGGAGAGAATGAATCATGGCCACAGGTTAACTGCTGCTTCTTGGTTTTGGACTTCTAAATGACACTTAGTACATTTAAGGACACATTTCCATGTGAATTATTTTGAGACATTATGCATACATTTCATCTATTGTATTTAAGACTTTCTTTTTTTAGGTTTGAAAACCAGACTACCTTAATTTTTTTTTCTCAGATTTAATTAAGTTTTTACATATATGCATTATTTATTCATCTCTCTTTGCATTTCATTTGTCTGTTGGTTTGTTTATGCCACAGCATGTTTTCAGTGTCAGAGGATGTCTTGCTGGAGTTGGTTCTCTCCCCTTCCACCATTTTGGATTCCTAGGATTGAATTCAGGTGGTCAGACAGGGCAGCAACTGCCTATACCTGATAAGCTATCTTTTCAGGCTCTACTTTTTAAAAATTAAATTATTTTATTTATTTACATTCCAAATGTTGTCCTCCTTCCCAGTGCCCACTCCCAGAGTTCTTCACCCCATTTCCCCTCCACTTTAGCCCTGAGAGGGTGCTCCCCACCTCTTCCCTTCCCTTCTTGTTTCAAAGGCATTGCTCATGCACATAAACACTCTGTTACTTGGGTTTCTTTGTTGCTTGGTTTCCTGCCCAAGTTTATACTAAATTTCAATAATTTTTAATCTCAAAAAATATTTTTGTAGACTAGCATAGGAACATGAAATAAGAACTCTTTTGGGGGGTGCTGGGTGCTTAACATGGAGGAGGTTTGGAGTTCAATCCTGAGTCAGATCCGGTGTTTGATGCCTGTAATTTCAGCACTCAGAAGGTTAAGGCAGTAGATGCAGAAGTGAAAAACCTATTCCTGACTATGTAACATATTTGAGATACAAGCTTGGGATAGAAACAAATAAACTGAGTTGACATTGGGCCATGACTTCATTTTAACTAGCAAGTTCCTATACAAGAAAAAAAATTTAAATCAATTTCTATTTGATAATCAACATATTTATCATATGCGATATTGAGTATATTTTGTTCTTTATTTTAATTTTCTATATTGCTAATTTATGTGTAATAAAGCCTCTGACCTACTAAGGCTTTCCCAACCATTCCCAACTGGAGAATTCATTGTGGTGGTTTGATTAAGAATTGCCCCTCATTGGTCCAAATATTTAAATGCTTGTTCCCTTATTGCTGAACTGTTTGGGGAGGTTTGGTAGGTATGGCCTTGTTTGAGGAGGTATGTCACAGGGGGTAAGTTTGAGTTTCAAAAGCTCATGGCATTCCCAATTAGTGCCCCAGCCCCTGCTTAGTGGTTGCTGTCTCAAAATGTGAGCTCTCAGCTACTGTTCCAGCACCGTGACTGCCTGCCATGTTTTCTACCATGTTGGTCATGGACTCACCCTCTGAAACGGTAAGCAATCCCCCAACTAAATATTTTCTTTTATAAATATTAAATATTTTCTTGGTCATGGTGTCTCTTCACAGCAATGGAAAATACTACTGAGACAGTAGACTTTCATCATCTTCTTTCTGGTAGGTTTGTACTGTAACTTAGCGTCTGTCACAGGGAATGGGGGCTGATTCTGAGTCACCCGTTGCATCCCGAACTTCTTCACTCTCAAACTTGTGTTTCAGCGGGATAGACTCACACTTATGGGATGGTGACCTTAGCAGGACATTAGGGGTTTTGTCAGTTTAGTGATGGGAGTAGGTAGAGATGAGATATAAACAAACCCACTGCAGGAATATGGTGTAGCTTACAATACTCCATAAGACTAGCAGCAGTGACTCTACTAGAGAGTCATCTGTGATGATGTTTGTTGGGCTCACAGGCAACCTGCCATATTTCAAGGTGTCTGTCGTCTGTTTCCCTAGGTCCCTACAATTCTGATGTCTGTCTGTACTTCCACTACAACACTGATGTCAGCTGGAGTTATTCTTGCTTCCTATTTTCTGAAGATCCTTCTCTTCACTAGATAATCAACTCTGCTATTTCACGAAATAACACAAATGGATCATACTTACTAAGAACTTTTTAGAAAGTACCAGCTGATGTTAAGGTTCACAACATGACAAGGAACACTGTACATTCACTCTTGTTCATACCACATGCATACATGTACCAAAAATGTGAAAAAAAAAAAAAAAACTATGGAACGATTGTCCTCTATGGGATCTTTTCTCCTCCTTCTTTTTACCTCACTTAAGTATTGATGGGCACCTAGCCTGGTTCCATTTCTTAGCTTTTATGAATATTGCAGCAACACACATACATGTATAAGTATCTTTGAGGTATGTGTCCCTTGGGCATGTGCCCAAGAGTGATATTCCTGGATCATATGGTAGCTTTCTTTCTAGTTATTTGAGGAATCTGCATACTAATTTCTATAGTGAGAGGCTGTACTGTACTAGTTCCTTGATTTTTTTTTTTCTTTCTAGCATGGATTTTCAGAACTTTCCATGATGATTCTCTTGATTTTGTAGGACCATGTGGCAACACCATTTCTATTTATAGTTTTATTGTTTTTTTCTTTTGTTTTAGTTAGTTTGGGATTTGTCAGTATTTTTTATTGGTTCAAAGGACCAACTCTTTATTGACTAATTCTGTGTTTTTGTTCTTTTAGTCTGTATTTCATTAATGTGTGCCCCAATCTTTATTATTTCTTGCTGCCTACTGCTTTTGGGTTTGACTTACTCTTGTCTTTCTGGCATTGAGGTGAAGCTTCAGGTTATGCATTTAAGGTCTCTGGTAGTTGATGGTAAGCACTCAGAGCCGTACACTTTCCTCTTGGAAATGTCTTAGTTGTATCCCAAAGGCTATACTATTTTGTATTTTCATTTTTATCTGATTCTAGGATTGGAAAGATTTCCTTCCTGATTTCTTCAGTGACCCAAGAGTGTGCTTTTGGTATGCATGCATTTCTGTAGTTCCACAGCTGGGAATCAATCACTCAAACCCACTGGGGACTGTTCAAACCATCTCAGGGATCTTTCTATAGCAGCTTGGCGCTATAGGAATGTGCAGTAAGGTTAACATTTGACATTTAGAGTAGGTGTATAGATAGTAAACAAAGGAGCCCTAAGTAGTTGACTTAGTTCTCAGTACCAGGATATATTTCCCTCTTGTTGAATGGGTCTTAAGTCTAATTGGAGAGCTGTTGGTACCGCCAAGATGTAAGCACCACTGTTGCGTCCTTGGAGTTCTTGCACCATGATGCTCATTGTTGTGGCTCTAGGTCGGTTCCAGTTCAGGAGCTTCAGGGCCTTGTGTCTGCAGTGCTTGGTGTCTTTAGGGATAGAGATCTACCTTCTTCCTTTACTGGGTGGGGTGGGAAACCAAGGGCAAAACCAATAGTTTATAATGTTTGCGAAATCTCTTGGGCAACCCTCATCAACAACTCAAATGAGAGAGTCTCAAAACTGGTGCTGTGGTTTTTGTTAGATTGTCTATGCCTCTCAGGGGCAATATTGTTAGCTCAGATGGGAAAACTCCAACTGATACATCTACAATACAGCTCCTGAATCTAAGACTCATGCATTATCATGGACGATTTTAATAGCCAGAGACTAGGGTGTCTTCTGTGAAATCGTATCTCTTAGAAATGTCAGTGAAGTTATACCTATGAAGTCTTACCAACATGGATTCTTAAACAGAATAAGATAACACCAGTAGACAGACATGCTTCTGTGGAGAAGGGGAGGCTCATAAGGCTCTGGTCAAAGAGGTACAGGAAAGCTGGGAGCAGGAGAAATAGTTTTCTCCAGGGAGGAGCACACCAACCCTGAAAACACATACATAGAAGTAACATTACACAGTCTGTGTTTAGGACCACACATCCACACACCCCACAACAGTTAAAGAAAAAGAGGCCACAATCTTGAAAGAGATTAGGGGGAGTCTATAGGAGGGTCTGAGAAAGAAAGGGAAATTGGGGGTGGTGGTTTTTAAATTATGGTGTAATTTTTAAAAAAAGCTATATTTAAAAAGGCAAAATCAAGACTCCACTAAATGTATAGTGGAAAGGAAGAAAAAAAGGGGGGATTGAGTGGGGCAAAAAAGAAAAGAAAAACAGCACAGCTGTCCAGTAATAGATTTATGTAAACAAAATTAAAACAAACGTAAGAAGGTGAATAGAAAATAAGAACCTAAAAGTTTAAAGTATAACAAAGTAAAGGGGGGTGGGGAGAGGGCTTGATGGTCAAGCCTGCTTGCTGCTCGCTCTGAGGAGTCAAGTTCAGTGCCCCAGACTCTAGACAGGAGAGCAGACAATGGGTTGCATGGGTCTCTCTCTCTCTCTCTCTCTCTCTCTTTCTCATGGTCAGAGGCCTCTTGATCATACAGTGTGCTCAGATGCTCAGATGGAATTTCCCTTTACTGCTTATCCGGTCCCCAGAGGAGTCATTGTCTCTCCAAGGCCTGTATGCTGGTGCGGAGGGTGGGACGGAGCTCTCTCTTCTTAGATTGATTTTATAAATTGCTGCTTATTTCTTGTACCTAATGCTAATTCATAATGAACATTTGTTTTCAAAATTTTATTCAAGGACATCCTCCTCCCACTGGTTTCTTTCGAAGAATTGAATTTATTTTCATAGAGAAGCAGTTCAAACCATGAACCATGAATGGGAAGAATACATTCTCTTGCTTTTATTCTAGCAAAGCCAGCGAAGCCACTGTCTTCTGAAGGTCACAGAGGGTCAGTACTGTCGGTTTCCTTCTAACATATGGTTTCGTGGGAGGACAGGAACTTGGGTGTCTCTTTCCTAGAGCTGGAAACACCAGTCACCTGATATATTTGTTTGCTTGGCATAAGTAAACACTTACCAAGCCAAGTAAAGAGTGGGCCGCCCCCCTCCATATTTAATGTGTATTTCTTTAAATCAGTGTTTCCAACCTTTAATACAGTTTGTCACGGTAAGGTGACCCCAGACCATAAAATTATTTCATTGCTGCTTCATAACAGTGATTTTGCTACGGTTGTGGGCTGTAATAAAAAGGTCTGACATACAGGCTATCTGAGATGTGACCTCTGTGAAAAAGTCATTAGATCACCCCCAAAATGGGTCGTGACCCACAGGTTGAGAAACACTGCACTAATGGTTAGCTTCTGCCCGTGTTGATTTGGGATCCTCATTTCGCTCTCCTGGCCTGGAATTGCAGGTTAGGCCCTGCATCTGTATGCACACGCACCCTCTACAGCTGCCTTGCCACACCCATCACAAATGCAGCTTGAGAGCTTTTAGGAGATACAGGTCTGTGGGTAAGGTTCCTTGTCAGCCAGGGTGCTCCATTGTCAGGGACCTGGTGTAAGAATACTGGTTCAGACTAAACTCACTGCCCATGTATCTATCTTCATATTTGTTTTTAAGAGAAAAGCCCAGTGATTTTGAAGGCATCTGGTTGGCACCGGCTGCCATGGGACCTGACCAGAGCATCCTCCCTCTGGAGTACAAGAGTCCATGATCCCCCTGATTCTTTGTTCAGGACTAGGCGCTCTTCCCTGCAGTTCTGAGCAGTTCTGGCTCTCACTGTTAAAGCCTTTTGTCAGTAGCTAGTTTCCTCTTCTCAGATTCTCAGCACTGAGGAAAAGCCTTATGGCCGATTCCAACTTCCGGAGCCCTTTGACCTCTGAGCTGTCATTAGACTCTGGTTCCTGCTTGTTCGTTTATCAGTGACTTGTGCTATTACTGTGCCTATTTTTAAACCTATATTGACCATCTCCTAATGAGCCCCTGTCTTTTACTTTACTTAACTTTACCCTTTGAAGAGATGGTCCTTCTCCTTGTCAGACTAAGTGTAGTAGCATACTTAGTCTTTCCTTTATCCTGCTTGGAGATCTTCTGTGTCCAATCTTCCTTTTTTTCCCTCTCTCTCTCTCTCTCTCTAGGAAACTTTTTACAAAATAAGTATAATTTTATATGCTCTACTTAATAAGAAAAAATGCAAATATATTTGACCAGTGCAATTTATATTCATAAAGGATAATCACAAAGCAAGAGGCATTTCAGTAACTTAATGCATTTGTAACTATAGGAAATTTATATTGGGAAGCTTATATTTAATACCAGAGTTCACAGGGCTATTCGTGTTTGTTGCTAAGTGGGAGCATTAATTAATTCAATTTAGCATTCTTTTTTTCCCCTCGTTTCAATTTTTTTGAGTTTAATTTTCTGTCAAATGAAAATTTAATGGCTTATGTGTTACGTGGTGAAAAGCAATCTCCCTGCACCTATTTTCTGGCCTGGATATCACCCCGGGGAGAAAGGAATGTATGTCTGAGCTGTGTGCATTCTTAGACACTCAGACATGAGCAAACCTGACCCCCTTCTATACACTCCGAAAACACTTTCCCGTTACAAATTCTGATAAAGGTGATTTTCCAGGTAGAGACTCAGTTCTAGAGTGCTGTGCACAAAGGGAGAAAACAAAAAAGTCACCTCAGCCTTGAGAGATGCTGCGTCTTTCTGCATCCGTCTTTTCCCACCCTGTGCCATGTTTTGTGAATGTGCACAGCGGTGTGCCCCAGGGGAGAGCTCCCGGCATAGCCATGAGCCGCAGCCGTTTCCCTTAAGGGCAGCGATTCTGTTGCTGGCATCTAACCTTGCCCAACTTTTAATGTTACCACATTCAGGGTTTTCTGTAACATTTCAACGAGTGAAGTAACTTTACCTCCATAGAAACGAAGAATTACCAGTAATGGAAAACATCCAGTTACTAGGTTTGCCCACTAACCAACCAGCTTGTCTGGTTTTCTTGTGTGAATCTGAAAGGGGTAGACACAGAAGCGACACACCATCTTCTTTCTTGCTGGTGTGTTCCTGGGTGACAGGTGTGAGTGTCTGAATAAGAGTTCTCTTTTTGTTTGAAGTTTCTGTTCTTTCTTCAAGGTGCCACAAGTTATTTAAAATAATGTCTACTTTTAAAAACATCTCCTCACGGGTTTGGGCATTTGTGTTTCAGATTGAAGAATGAGGTCCCCATAGTATACAGTTCCTAGAGTCGAGTAACTGCATTTATATTGTTATAAATTTTTGAGGTTGGAATCTCAAGTTTTTAAATTAAATAACTACAGTTAACTGTATTAAGTGTAAGGTTGAATTTGATCAAGAATGAGAAAAGCATTTATGACAACCCCTGTAAATGTTTAAATACTTTAGTTGTGTTTGTGAACATGAAATTGTGTTATAAGGAGCCAACATTGAGTGTGCGGGTTCCTCTGGGGCATATCTGACTTTTGGGAGATAGGAAAAAAAACTTGCATTAATGAAATTCTGCAAGTTTTGATTTAGTAGACACATTTCCAGTATGTGTGAAGCAATTTTAAAGTGTGTGTGTGTGTGTGTGTGTGTGTGTGTGTGTAATTACTTGTAGAAATGGTTTAACTTTAATGGGGCATTTCTCGATCACATAATAGGAAAACTAACAGCTTTAATTAAGATTTATGAAGCATAAGAGGTAATACATTCGCTGTATTAGGTAATCGTTGGTGGGTGGTGTGATTTTAGACATGGATTTTTTTTTTTCTCTCTTCACTTCCTTGAGCAACTTTAGTTTAGAATTGAAATGGGTAGTACTGGAATCTCCATGTCTTTGAGTAGCAAAACTAAACTTTACTTCCTTAAAAAAATCCCTTTCATCATGGATAATAATTTAACTCTGGACAGATACCACTCAATATTTTTGATTTCTGGCAGTGATCCCCGGAGCCTGAATCCGGGGAAGCAGAGGCTGATGCGACTCTCCACAGGTGACGGGCAAATCTGGAAGCTGGTGCTTAGAAAGCATCGATCCGAACCCATAAACTAACCCGTTCACTTCAAACAAAGCTCAAACTATCGTGGTCCCACTTGTATTAACTCCGTGATACATGCGCATTTGAGACTTAGCAGGGTTGCGTTTATCCGTGTGTCTTAGCGAGACTGCCTGGTTAAGATGCCGGTAAGATGATGAACGTTATCCAATTCTTAGTATAAGGTTTCTATAAAAAGTTCGGGGCGCACAATGCCTGCAGACAAAGTGCTGGGATCAGATGAACCTGCATCCTCTTCCACGAGGGTGGTTGCCCTCTCCCTGTTTCTCCACAGACTGTAGGAATGGAGAGGGGCCGGTGGGAACTACTTTTCTGCCGCGTGGTTTTGTCCTAGACAGCTTCAACTATCAATTTAGTGCAGCCTAGAATCACCTGAAAAATCTAAGTTGAGTAATTGCCTCTATCAAGTGGGTCTGTGGGCATGCCTGTACCAGGTTGTGCTGATTGTCTTAATTGTGTAAAAGAGCCCAGCCCACTGTGGGTAGCACCCTTTCCTGGGCAGATGATCCTGGCTTGTAAAAGCAGCTCACTGAACATCTCAAGTCTGGGAGCATTCCTCCAGGGTCTCTGCCGGAGTTCCTGCCTTGCCTATTCTCCGGGATGGACCGTGACAGGGAAGTATTAGCCAAATAAACCCTTTTCTTTTCTAAGTTGCTTTTGGTGGTAGTATTTGTCACAGCAACAGAAGGGAACTGGAGGAGTTGTTAAATATTAGCTTCCATTAGAAGTTCCTGCAGGGTCTGTTGGACCACAGAGTGCCTGCCCATCTGAGGCAGCCTGAGGATCTCTGTTTCTAAGTATTGCTCATCCTGCGGGCCCAGGGGCTACACTTTGAGGATGATTGTAGGGAAGAGATGGGAGTGAAGAAAAGAGGGAAGAGAGCAAAAGAAGACCACAGCTCTAAATACATGCAGAGACTTTGCACTAGCTTATTTCTAGAAAGGTGTATGTGTTTTTCTTTGTTCTTTGAGCATTGGATAAGCCATTTCTTTTCTTTTTTCTTTTTCTTCTTTTTTTTTTTTTTGGTGGAGGTCTAGAGGTATTTAGGCATGAAATGCTTTCAACGTATGGATTAGAACTGGGCCTGTAGCTCAGTAGCAGAGCCATTGCCTGGTATGCCTGAGTCACTTTATTTAATGTTTGATTTCTACCATGGGAGGAGGAGAAAAAGTAAGGGAGATAATTCTACACACACACATACACACATATATTCTATAGAATATAGAATTCTCTCTGTACATATATATTCTATGGAATACACACACACACATATACTTTTCTCTATCTTTGCATCTATCATCTATTTATCTATCTTTGTATCTACCTGTGTATGTCTGTATATATATGTATGTATATATCTATCACTTCTGTCTATCTTTGTATCTTTGTATATCTATCCATCTATCTATCTATCTATCTATCTATCTATCTATCTATCTATCTATCTATCTATCTATGTATCTATGACCCTCCTTGCAGTTGAGGGTCTTATGTTCGGAAGCATCTCCTAGTCTGTTGTATAGTGTTGTATACACAGTTCAGTAAAGTATTTTATATAGTGGTTCTAAAGTTGTATTGTGCAGAAACCAACCTTGGAACCCTGGGGGAAATACAGATAGATTCCCTGGGGAAATGTGTAGCCAGAGATTCGATAGATCTGCGCTAGTGTTGAAAGCTCTGTGTTTCTAGCATTGCCAGTGAAGATTTGCTTGCTGATAGTTCATGGGCCGCAGTGAGCCTGGGCCTGTGGATGACTTGCATTGTGTAGGGTATATTTGCTTCGTGGCTCTGTAGGGAAATTTTCTTTTTCAGCATTTTTTGTCCCACCACAATTTCCTTGTGGCCCAGTGGAAATCCTCTTGCTGTTTTCCTGTGGAATTTATGATGAACTTTGATAGCTGCTTTCCAAATCTTATATTCTGTTTCTATCGAGCGGAGGCTTAAAAAGTAATTTCTCTAGGTTTGATGTTCCCATCTGTAGACTGTAGGGTGAGGCTACATTGCTGACTTTTTTTCCCCTATGCTAGTAACTTGGCAAACATTTAGCAATTAAATAAATAAATTCATACATGGCCTATGTTTGTGCATATACATATGAGTTTTAGATATAAACACATATAGTGTATTTTATGGGTGTACATATTCTATGGTATATATATATTTATGTAAATATATCATATATATATAATGAGCTATGTATACCTCCCTCTTTCTGCTTGACATCATGATGGTATTAACATAGAGAGCAGTGGGAGTGAAGCAGAAAGAAACTAAATGGAGATGTAAGGGGAAAAAATCTGTATAAAGGTGATAAGTAGACTTAAAAATTTATGTTTAGGAACATGATGGCATATTTGACCTTGAAAAGCAGAGTGTCATTTCCATATAGTGGGTGTGGCCCAGAACTCTTCCCCACAATGGGCGATGTACATAAGACCAGCTGTGTCCACTTGCAGAGAACCATCCCAGCTGGTCTTGTTGACTGTTGACATTCCCTTATGGACGCTCATCTGATACCCAGCCTCCTCTTCCTGACAGTTGTATGCAGTTCTGCTCTAATTGCACATGGCCTTGGGGTCTCAAGAGGGGTTGGAGTATATAGGCTGGGGAAGGTGGAGTTGAGACGAGGTTCCATCTATGCAGCCATGGGGAAGCTATTTGTACTGAGCGAAAGCTTTGTAGGATGTTGCTGTTGAGTCACACTCATGGTCCTATGGGTGATCCTTCTCCCAAGCTCTGTAAACAAGCCCAGTACACTCACCAGCTGTCCAGGGGGGTCTTCAGTGAACTTTTACGTTGCTTTATTGTTGGGGCTTTAGGAGGAGAGGGTAGATATTATTTACATCTCCCCAGGGATTTTAAGAACAGTAGATTTATTGACTTAGTCTACAGGCAATTGTGCAAAGTGTTGGTAGCTGATTGAAGTATTCTAGACAAGGTAAGGGGTTTGCTAAAAGAATTCTAAGACATAGACTTTCCATCCCGTGACACTGAATAAAACCATGCTACATGAGGCAACAGGAGAAGTGGAAGTGGAAGCTTCTGTAGACTTTGATGACAGAGACAAGTGTGCTTGCCTAGTTATCTCATGAAGGCTGCACCTAAACTGGGCATTGGAGAATTTGGTGAATGATGGAACAGGGACAATGGGCACCCAGTAGGGAGAGACTGTGACAATTGGCCCTCGTCTCCTGGAAGACAATGAGAACCACACTGTCGTTTGCTGATCTAATGATACTGATGGAAAGGTATCTAGTGCAGTGCCTGACCTCTGCCCTAGCTGTGGCGTCTGAATCTTGAGTAAAGGATTTTATCCTGACCTACCGAGAGTCTCAGTTCTGTCACAGATAGCCCTCTGAGAAGCACTCCATGTGGAACACCTGCAGTGTCTCTTGCTCTCTGTGGAATCCTGTTTGCTGATGCGGCTGCTTATCCGTATGTGTTCATTGCTTGATCTCACAGGAGGCCACAGCTCGAAGGACCTGTCACCATTCAGTCTATTTTTAGCTTCCTTAGTTTGTCACTGGTATTTGTTTTGGTGCCCACAACCACAGGTTTCCCAACTTTTCTATCTACTTAGCAAACCAGAAGATTTTCTCCCAGCAATGCAGCACGCTAGAAAAACAAATTAGTGAAAACCAATGATTGTATAGATTTTGTTTGTTCCTTCTTTGGTAGAAATCCAAAGCCAAAACCAAACTCTGGTTTTGTTGACAATCTGTTGTTTCTCTGTCTCTGGTCTAGGTGTGGACCAAAATGACAGGCTCGTGAGGATTAACAGTTTTCGGCCAAAGATGCCGAGGGAGGGAAGTGGGGGGTAAAAGTGAAGGGGAAGAGGGGGTGTCTCATTTTAAAGGACAGTTATGCAAGTTTGTTCAAGTGCTGTCATTGGAGACAAGACAGTTGGAGTGATTCCCAGGGAAGTCATAGAGAAGACGTCTTTAAAATACAGGTTGTCATTGGTTGTTTTTTGTTTTCTTTTTCCTCAAGAACTGCATGTTATTTGAATGTAGGTATATTAAAGGAAACTGATTCAATGGATAGATACTGAGACCTATTTTTCTGTCGAATTACGGTGTGCGATGGAAAGGAGACATGATATGCCTTGACTAAATCAGGAGAGGCCAGTTAAGCACACGTTTCACCATACGGACTGGTTTATCAGCTACAGATCAGATTAGAGAGCAGAAAGAGCGGAGGCACAGCACACAAAAGAAGACACACCCACAAAGGACCAGAGCCAAGGGGCAATTAGAGAATGTGTTTTCCATCCACATGCTTTTGGTAATGAAGAAACAGATGCTGGGAAGAAGCACACATGGATTTCCTAGTATCTGCTGTCAGCGATAAGGCTAAGTGTGGAATCTCGACCAGCACAGCTCCTTTTCCAGAGATGTGTAGGGCTTGGCTGACTCCTTTCTATCCTTTCCGGGTAGGAAAGCCAGTGCCTTCTGTCCTTTTAGCTGTGCGGCATGCTCTTGGGCTGACAGTTAAAGTGAGTCCCTGGGTCCCCCCCCCCCCATTTTAATATGGAATAAAATGAAAAGCAAATTAGTTATTTGGAGTATGTTTTATATGTTGGAACTTGGAAACCCAGGAGGGGAGGAGGGAGGGTCATTGGTCCGGGCAGTTTTTCGAAGTGACAACATAGTTACCTGCTTAGAGGTCGTCTTCTGAGCTTCCTTAGCTGAGGATGTGAGGGAGGAACAACCTCAAAATATAGAAAGGGAATGCTCATGTTCTTTAATTGTGTGTCATGCTTCTTGAAGGTAAAAGTGATAACAAATCATGCATATTATTTAAAAAAATACTAAAAAAACAAGTTTTGCTTTTCCTGTAGGAGATGCACTAGACGTTTGTGGTCAGAGAGTCCAGTATTAAATATCAAAGTTGCAAAGAACACTTTTGAGTCACCCTTGCCTGCCACTGTCCTCCTCTGTGAGATACAGGGCTGGCTGACTGTGGAAAACATACCTCGGATGGAAAACGTGGCTCTAAAATGTTTGCAGTATAAAATATAGAAGTAGGTAAGCCTGGAAATCAGTATGGCTCGCATCTGACACAGGAGCAGGTGAGCTGTGTGCCTCATTTCCACATCATTGGCTGGTTTCAGAATCCGGTTCTCTTTGCCGCTGCACTCTACAGAGAACGGCACACGTGTGCCTAACAGGGTGGCAGAACTTTGATGGAGGAACCAGGGAAGAGGGAGCCACATAGTTCTGTACTCAAGGAGGTAAAGTAGAATGCACTCACCTGCAGCATCTCTGTGAAGAAATGAAAAAAAAAAGAATTGCTAGCAAAGTGTATATGTATATATGTATGTGTATGCATTTGATGTGTATGCACATGTGTATATGTGTATATGTTCATATATGTATGTATGTATGTTACTTCAGCATTAAAGTCACTATCTATGAGCTGGCATGTTTTATTTGTTCTGTTTGGAAACATGAGTGCATATGTTGAAAATTCAGCATCTTGTAGAAGACTTAGCAACTACTTCAAAGATCAAAGATACAAGATTTTCTTGTGTAAATATTTTCTTTAGTCAAATTGCGATTATATTCGTTTGCAATTATCTCCTGGTTTCTGCTACATGATTGGGGGAGCCAAAAGTCTGAATTGTCACAGTTCACAAGTTAGTTTGGATCTGTGTGGGGTTGGTGCTTTTTACAGGCTACTCTGGCCCACAGCCAGTTCAGCGTTTCATTTTACATATAGAAATTTTAAATATGATTTCTTTCCTGGCAGCTGAATAACTGGACTTTAAAGATGAATAGGAAACCGGGTCAATCTTTCAAAATCAAAAGATGCAGCAGTGTTTGTGTCAGCAGCATTAGGCTACCATGCCATGCTGCAGAATTTTTGCGATGGGATCAGTCCCATCTTTTAAAACATCTTATTTAAGTAAATTCACATGTGCGCACGCGCGCACACACACACACACACATGCACACACACACACACACACACACATGCACTTGAGCGCACACACCTGGGTTAGGGTGTTGGTGATGCATGTGTGCCACAGTGTAGACTGAAGGTCAGAGGACAGTTGTAGGAGTTCGTTCTTTCCTCCTACTTAGGGTCCAGAGCAGGCCATCAGGCTGGGCTGCACACACCTTTCTCACTGGGTCACCTCCCACATTCAGTTGTAAATGGAGTTTATGGTGACATTGGAAGCTGTCTCTCCCTAACTACTGTATACACTGTGGAGTTAGTGTGTGTGTGGTTCTTGATATGAAGAAGGAAGAGACTGTATTTCCAGACATCTGCATTTGCTCTTCCTCCTCCTTTTTTTTTTTTTTTTTTTTTTTTTGGTTCAAAATAATGTAAAGAAAAACTGGCTTGATTGAGTCCTCACTCTCACAGTTCACCAGTTCAATAGCTAATTTGTGGACCTGTGTGTGTGTGTGTGTGGAGAGAGAGAGAGAGAGAGAGAGAGAGAGAGAGAGAGAGAGAGAGAGAGTGTGTGTGCCCGTCCCTGTTTATATAATAGCTTGCATGAGATACAGAGTGCCTTTGCTAGCAACCTCTCTTTGCATGTGTGTATTTGCGGGTTTATGTGCATACAAAGCAATGGCATATTTGACAGAAACGTTCATGAGTATATATGCATGTATGTCATGTATGGGTTTACATGTGATACAGAGACACAGCCCTTTAGTGGAAACACTGTCATGTGCAATGGTGGCGTCACACATGCACTCACGTACACACATGCACACTACTGATTTTTTTGTAGTTAACTGTTTTAAGGAAAACAGTGATTATCATATAGATTTTGGTTATTCCAGGATTTTTAATGTCACCGGATTAAAAACACAGGATGTTGTGATATGTTGCAAGGCAATAAAAGAGTCTGGGGTGAATAGTTTCTCTCAGAGAGTAGGAGCAGAACATTCAGCTCAGCCTGCTAACCCTACCACCGATTGCTTTCCATATTTGTAAAGTAAGGGTGATGGTGACTCGTGTTATCGTGAAAGTGAACTGAATCAGTACACATAGGTGTTTAGAACCGGGTGTGTACAGGCTTCTCACGCCGGTTACTTCCAGCTATCGACATACAACGAGTCCTGTTACTACAGCGACGCTATCCCCAACTGCAGCACCTAACCACTCGGCCCTGGAGAGCAGGGGCACTTGCCTCCACCCTAAGAAGTACTGCCCAGGCTGGACAGTTGTGTTCACGTGGTCACACCGCGCTAGCGTGTTGTATATACAGAGATGTTATGGGCAAATATCGGGGCTTGGTCGGCACCTGCTCAGATTTCTTGTGTCCTGGAACAGACATTGCTCAGAAACAACAGGGATAGGGGTAGACAGAGCTTTTTAAGAGAATACTTCCCAGGATGCAGATGAGCCAGAGCTGAAAGGCTGTTAGCAGCTCAGGGGCGGTTCTGTTCAGTGAACTGCCATGGTCCGCGGAAGATGCACAGTAGTTTCAGCCTTGGACCGTGGGACGCTCCCCCCACCTCCCAATTACCCCCATCCCCGCTCTCAGAGCGGTTTGTTTCATATATGCCAAGCCGAACTCCTTAGCTCCTGCCACTTAGATGTGTAGTAAAGCAAATGAATGAATAAACAAAATCAACGGAACAGGTTTCCAGTAGAGGCAAGGGACGATCTCAATGGAAGCCTTCCGGTCTGAGCGCCGGTCCAAAGTGAATGCAATTAATTCCTCTAGTATGCCAATAGATGCCAATGAACCACCAAAATGACGAAGAGTAAATTTAAACTGTCCTGCAAATGTGTCCTCCTTCAAGCTTGATTTTGTTAGCCGAAGCCTTAATAATATCCGTGTTCACCTATTCCTTAAGGAGGGAGTGAGAATTAATGTCTGGAAGAGTTGCCAGACGCAATTGCCATGCAAAATAGTATTGTTATTTACATCTCGTGGCAAATCTATGCCCAAGGCAATAAATAAATTATGCTAAATAGATGGGAATCGAGTTTTTTGCCTTTAGGTGTTTAAAATACAAAGTGTGTGTGGGGGGGGCAAAAGGAGAGATTCAAATTTAGAGGGTGCTTTATAAGGAGAAAAGTTTTAGATCAAACAGTCCATGATTGAATTTCTGTGGTTTTCCGGGAAGTTTTCTTCCTGAAGATAAGATGTTCTCCATCCTATAGTGTGTCCAACTAAGAGGACTTACTGATTAGAGAGATGTTCAGATGTTTGCAAAATGAAGATATTGAAAAATGAGATGAGCTAACTTTACTCTGGACGGAGTGCTGGATTCCAAGCCTTTTCTCCCTTTTGAAATACAAATGTGTGTTGCAGGCCATGGTTGCCTAAGACCATGATGGGGAACCTAAGAATAACATGAGGGTTGCTAGAGACTTGAATCCAAAAACACACTGCTGCCTAGGAAGTTCTACTCCTTGGGTGTTGTTTTCATTTTCTTTATTACTTTTTCTGTTTGGGGGACACAAAGTATTTTTCAGGGCCGAGGAAGATACCTCAGTCAGTGAAGCACTTGCTAAGGGAACCTGAGGTCTATCTCCAGCAGCAAAAGAAAGGAAGAAATGAATGAATGAATGAATGAATGAATGAATGATAAAAGCCAGGCACAGTGGCCTGCACCTGAGACCCCAGCACTGAGTTAATGGCGACAAGGGGATGCCTGAAGCTTGCTAGTCACCTAGCCTAGAGAAATCAGTGAGCGACAATGTCTCAACAAATACAGTAGAGAGCAACTGAAGCATGACAGCTAACACACAGCTGCACACACAAACACGTACACACATACATGCACAAACATGCACATACAAATATGCGCATGCCATGCCCACACACAGTTTTTCCTCAATGGTACCGAGTAAATGCTACTTATTGGGATGACTGTCATTTAGTCCTTTGTTCATTTGTTCAAGTAGGATTTGGTCAGTGTTGACCAGACAATACAAACTACTGTGAAGGCTGGCAATTAAAAAAAGGTAGGTAGATAGTACCCTCTGCTCTTGTGAAGACCCAGTTCTTACCAACAGCTGGCTGGCTGGGTATTTGAAGCAGTTAAAACCTTTTGGTCCGGACTTCAAACCAGTCTGGTAGGTATCTGAATGGAAGATTTCAAAGGTGCCACAGGGCCTGATGCTGATACCTGGATTTTAGCCATGGTATTGGAGATGTTGGGAGGGGTGGGAGCTAGTGAAGAAACTAAGATGAATATATGTGCCTCTTGTCCTTGAAAGCTTACGGTTCAATAAGGAAACCATGCCAAAGATATACACAGACAAAATACAGAACAGTCAATCAACAAAATTACTTTAAAAAAGGTTTTGTTTTTATTTTTGTGCATGGATGCATATCTACAGTGTGTGGGGGTATCCAGAGAGTGCAGAAGAGGGTGTTGGATCCCCTGAAGCTTACGTTATAGGACAATACTGGGAATTAAACTCAGATCCTCTGCAAGAGCAGCAAGCATTCCCTAAAATGTATTTTTATGCAGTCAGTTGGTGTAAGGAGAAATTAAATGTTAGCCTTATGGTCTACCATTATCCCCTTTGGTTCTGAAATCTTTCCTTCAGTGCTGTGGGATTGTCCCCCCCCCCCCCCCATGTATTAAACTGGGATGTGATGACATCATTCTCTGGGGAAATACAGCCATGAATTTGGTAATAATTCTGTATTTGGCCTCTAGGCAGAGAAAGACAAACCATCTAAGACAGATGGTCATTGCTCCTATTTTTAAAAAGGTTTCTAAGATCTGTAATCCGTAACCTCTGCTGCTATGTCCTCTGATGTTTCGTGATGATCTCGTATTTATTACTATCAAGGTATTTTTGGTCCACTTACTCTTCCTACAACGTCTTGTTTGATAATCTGGGCAAGTGAACAAGATTCTTCAGGGTTTGTTCTGGCCTTGCAGGGTCTGATTTTCATATTCTGATTGAGCCCTGGCCATTCTCACTGTCTGATCTTTATCCTGTGCACCGAATGCCCTGAGCATTAGCATACAAGCACTGTAGGCATAGGATAACCCCTAAGCTGCTCCGTTTCCTATTCCTTTATTCTTCCCTCACACAGTACATCCTGACTGAAGTGCACCCCACTTCGCTCTTACCCAGTCTCCCCCACCGCCCCTCCATTTCCCTTCAGAAAAGAGCAGCCCTCCCAAGGTATCAAATGAGCGTAGTATAGCAGGATACAATGAGATTGGGCACGGACCTTCATAGTGAGGCTGGACAAGGCCGCACAGAAGGAGGAAAGGGGTCCCAAGAGCAGGCAAAGGAGTCAGTGACACTCCCGTTCCTACTGTTAAAAGTCCCACAAAAACCCTAAGCTACACACAACCATAACCCAGACGCAGAAGACCTAGCTCAGACCCATACAGATGCTGTGACTGTCCATTCAGTCTCTGCACCCCGATGAGTCCTGCTTAGTTGATTCTGTGGGGTGTGTTGTGGTGTCCTCGACCCACCCCCCAGGTTCCTACAGCCTTTCATCCCCTTTTCCATGGGATTTCTGGAACTCTGCCTAGTGTGTAATTGAGACTCTCTACCTAACGTGTGGCTGTTTCTCTCTGTGCTTGCTGCTGGAGAAAAGCCTCTCTGATTACCACTGGCCAAGACACGGATCTATGAGTAGTAGCAGAAGATCATTGAGAATCATTTCAGTGATTTGTGTTTTGTTCTATGTCCAGACTCTGGTTCTTGGCCATCCAGGCAGTGTAGGGCATGGAGTCCCTCTTAAGGCACAGGCCTTTAGTTAGATCGGTCACTTGCTGGGCTGCTCCGGGCAGACGTTCTGAGCTGCCATTGCCCCAACACAGACTGCAGGCAGGGCAAGTTGTAGGTGGAAGGTTTTGTGCCTGGGTTGGCGTCCCAGTCCCTCCACTGGAAGCCATGCCTGGTTATAGAAGTTGGGGGGCTCAGGTTCTGTGTCCTCAGTTACCAGGAGTCACCACTAGGGCCACCCGGAGAGAGTCCAGGAAGTTACCACTTAGCAGTAGGTTTCCACATTGCTCCTGCCTCCAGTGCTTCCGAATTCCATTCACCTCTCCCCATGGTCTCTCCCTCTGTCCCTCCCTCCTCCATTTGATCCTTTCTGTTCTCACCCCCACCCACCCCCAGTTCACCTGAGAAATCGATTCTATTCCTCCTTCCCATGGAGATGCATGCATACTCTAGAGCCCCCCTTGTTGCTAAGCCTCTCTGGGTCTGTGGACTGTGGCGTGATTGTCTTTTCTTTTACAGCTAAAACCTACTTATAAGTGATACATACCATGTTTGTCTTTCTGGGTCTGGCTTACCTCACACAGGATGATCTTTTCTTGTTCCATCCAGTTTTCTGCAAATCTTATGTCTTTTTTTTTTCTTTTTACTTATTCTTCTCTCATATGATAGGTGTCATTTTTTTTAACAGCCAAGTAGGACTCCATTGTGTAAATGTGTCACATTTTCTTTATTCATTCTTCTGGTTGAGGAACATCTGGGTGGTTTCTAGTTTTGGGCTATTACGAATAAAGCTGCTATGACTATAGTTGAGCAAGTCCTAGCGGTAGGATGGAACATCCTTTGGGTATATACCCAAGAGTAGTATAGCTGGGTCTTGAGATAGATTTGTTTTCCGAGGAGCCATCATATTTAATCTCCACAGTGACTGTACAAGTTTGCACACCTACCAGCAATGGAGGAGTGTTCTCTTGTTTCTCATCCTGGCCAGCACGTGCTGTCACTTGGGTGATTGATCTTAGACATTTCTGACAGGCATAAGATGACTCTCAAAGCAGTTTTGATTTGCATTTGCTAGGAATGGTCAACCCGGTTTTATTTTATTTTAGGTTTTCTTTTCAGATTGATTTCTTAAGACTTTAAGTTAGTTTTTTTTTTTTTTTTTTTTTTTTTTTTTTTTTTTTTTTTTTTTTTTTTTTTTTCATATAGGCCCCTTTCAGTTGAACCTTCCTGGACTGACTAATCTTTCTTTATTTTCTTCTCTTTCTATTAAAATTCATCCTGTTTTTTGAGAAACAACTCTGTGCTGTTCTGAGGCTTATTCTAAAGGCCACCGCTGTGTTTTAATGTTAGTGTTGTGTTCTAGAATGAGACTGTGTTGTGTGTCTTTGCTTTTGTAACCAATAGCAAACCTCACGGCCTCATTCAGACACACGCTTTACACTGAAGCAGGAACTCAGAGTCCATCTGTATCTGGAATACTTAGGGTTTAGTATGGTCCAACTTTGGTCAAGTCTAAAGAATAGTAACATAGAAAATACTTGTCAATATTGATCTTGGGTGAGGAGATGCACTGAGTAACATGTTTGCTATGCAAGTGAGGGGAAGTGAGTTCAGATCCCCAGCAGTGCCCACAGGGTAACAGAAAATGACAGAAAATGTGGGAGTCAGTGGTGCATAGCTAGCAGTAGTCAAGGATGGGGAGGAGAGACAGGAGGAGCCGGGGAGGGCATTGGTCAGCCAGCCTAGCCAATCAGTAAGCTCACATAATGAGAGGCACTACTTCACAGGGGGTGGGGTGGGGTGGGGGGGGAGACGGGGGGGGGGGGGGGGGGGAGGAAGGGAGGGAGGGAGGGAGGGAGAGAGGGAGAGAAAGTGTTCTGGCCTCTACAGGCAAATAGTGGGTATTTGTACTGCTTTTACAGTCCCAATTGATCTTAATGTATTACAAAGTTCGAGCAGTTATCAAGCTGCGGTACACCCCAATTCTCCCATTTTCCCATTTCTTCTAGGTTCCCTGACTCTCAGGTTCCGTTTTCTATGGTCTCCATGCTTTCCTGTTCCCCCTCTTCTCTTCTTTCTTGCTTTTGGGTGTAAGTTTAAATCACTGGCTTTTTAAATTCAGTTTTCAAGATTTGCTTCTTGCTGGCCTGTGTGCTTGTGTCTCTGAGTATGTGCAGTGTGTATGTGAATACCTGTGGAGACCAGAAGAGGGTGTGAGATCCCCTGAGCCATGGGCCATGCGTGCGGGGGAACCAATAATCTCTGTCCCTCTGGAAGAGTCTGGAGCACTCTTAGCTGCTAAGTCATCTCTGCCTTCTTTTTGAGGAACTTTGTTCACCAAGTTTTCCTTTCCTTTTCCGTTGCTGACTTGGTAACTCTCTGCCCCTCTCCCTCAAGCATCCCCTTCCTATTTCTTCTTTGTTTATTCTCAGTTGATAGTCTCCGAAAAGAGCTGTCTGCGTCCCCTGACCTCACAAGAAGCTTCCTGAAGAACCGCTTAAGAAAAACAAGGCATTATGTATTACCCTACACACTCTACAATCGCCTTAGCAATTTAGTAACTACGCTCCAATTTAAACCAGGCCTCAAGGCAACAAAAATTGCACCAAATGCCAACTAATTTACCGAAGGTAGAGGAGGAATATTTGGGAGTCAGTTCCCTTCAAGCCATCTGATTCATATTATTGACTCATTTAGAAAACAGAAAGTGAACAGAGACAAGTTTTTAAGGAGTTTGGTTTCATGCAAATAACTAGCAATTTCAGCCCATTATTTTTATACCACGACTTCATTAGTCATATCCCTGTCAGACCTGTGACCAGTGTCAAATGTTTTCAAAAAGCACACCAGGACAGGCATGGAACTCATCAGCCTGTGTCAAAGGTCGCTCTCATTAAGGAGTCAAAATGAAAACTTTCAGTGTCTCCAACACATCGCCCAGCTCTCCCGGTTCTCCCACCCCCCACTCCTGAGCCCAAGGCCTGCTAAGCACCTCCAGCTCCCCAGACATTCAAATAAGATCAAGATGACAGGGCCAGAAAATGAATAGGGCTCTTACCCGGCTGGACCTCATAATCCAGCACTGATTGAAACAACCAGAAAGCTGTTTGCCAGGTCTTATAACACCATTTCCTGAGGTTAAACATAACATCTCAAAATGAAGCAATTAGGGCCTTCTCTAAAACAGGAGTCTTCAGTAATTAAAAAGAAAAAAAAAATGAGGAGTCAGAAAGAAAAGAAAGGAAGAAAAAGAAGGAAAGAAAGGAGGAAAGAAAGAAAGAAAGAAAGAAAGAAAGAAAGAAAGAAAGAAAGAAAGAATGAAGTAAAGACATTCAAGATAGGTGCTGAGCAGAAAAGACCTCGAGGTAGCATTTGATTTTTTCCCCCTTCCTGGAAAGGCATTTTTTTTCTTTTTAATTTTGGAGGTAGGAAGTGAAGATTGATTTTTGCGTATCTGTGTTGTGATGGTGGGTTTTAAGGAAGTCGTAAAAATGAAACCCATCTTTCCGGAGACTCAGACATGAGGAGAATAATAGGGCTTTTTCTCCCCCCTTTTGTTTTGAATAGTAACGGCTGTTTTGAAGATTGTCCACTTGGTGAACACAACCACAGTGCGATTATGCTCTGTGGAATTTGAAAAGGGGTCTGGAGGCGGTTTTTCTCCTTTGAAATCTTCTTTAGGCCATATTTTGGTGCTGATGTTGGATTTATTCCTGGGGAATCTGAAATGGGTTATGTCCAGTCTTCCTCCTGTTTGGTTGTTACAGGAGCTTTAAGATCGATGAACAGATATTTCCAGCATCTCATGAGCTGAATGTCAAGGAAGTCTCTGGTTGTCACTGTGATTTTTTTTTTCTTGCAGAAACAAAATACAATTTAACAATAGGAAATGCTAAAATGTTGATGGTTATATTGATTTCTAGAGAACACACAGTCTGGGCCCACACGAAGGAGCTGTCTGGGAACGCTTGATTTAATCCTGCATTAATTTCTGTGACTTTCCCCTTGCTTATTAAGTCAATTACACTTAAGAGATTCTTCCAGCGTGTATAATGTTACTTATGTGCACATTTTCAGGGCTGACCATTTGGTCTTGTGTAATCACTGGTGTGGGGTTCCTCTCAGGGGAAGGCCATCTCTCCTGTTCTCGGCATTCCTTACTTGCCTGTAGGTTTTTGTGTAGGGCTGAAGCCTCCCTGTCTACTTTGGCATGTTTATGACTGTCATCCTTGTTAGGCTCATGTTTGGGCAGTCATGTGGGTGAGACTTTATGGGTGTAGCTTCTGACATTTCTAGGAGATACAATCTCAGAGCAAACTCCTTGATCACTGCCCTTAACAATCTTTCCACTCCCCGAGGCTTAGGTTCGGGGATTGAGTGATATTATACAGAAGAAGAATGTTATCTTTAGGAATATATATGTATATGTATATGTATATGTATATATATGTGTGTGTGTGTGTAAACATATCTATGTAACAACAATTAATGGAAAAAGAGAGACCATGAGTTTGAATGAGAGCAAGAAGTTGTGAAGGAAGGAAACATAATGGGAAGTGATGTAATTATATTCTTATCTCAAAAAATAAAGGGAATAATAAAAGGGGCGTGGGTGTAGGCAGAAGGAGGAATGGAGGTGCTTCAGAGGAGGGGCAGTTGGAGGTATAGTCAGTGTATACATATGGATAAAATTGACAAAGAATAAAGAAAAAAACAAAAGAGTTTTCCTCCAGTCTCCTTGATTACTTTTTCAGGAAAATGGGTCCCATGCAAGGCTACTTCTGTCTCATATTTGTTTTCCAGAATCTTGCTTCTAAATCTTGTTAGGTTCACCTTTATTATTTACTGGTGTGTGTGTGTGTGTGTGTGTGTGTGTGTGTATCTATGTATGGAAGTCAGAGGTCAATGTTAGTAGTTCTCTTCAGTCCTGAGATAAGAACTCTCATAGAATCTGGTGCTCACTGGTTTGGTTAGAGTGAATGCCAGCAAACCTCGGGAAGCTCTTGTCAGTGCCTCCCCAGTGCTGGAATTACAAGTCACTGCTCCCAGCTTTTTTATGTGGTTTCTGGGGATCGAACTTGGGTCCTCATGCTTAAGACTCACCGACCGAATCATCTCCCTAGCTCACTTCCGGTTATCTTGATGCGGGGACATTGAGAAACATCTTATTTCATAGGTATTTGATATGGCTCTTCAAGGTGAGCTAAAGGAAAATGAATTCAAGATCTTGAGCCCCCCACAAAAGGCACCCTTGGACATCCATTGTGCTGTGGGGACCGAAGCCTTCTGTTTGTGTGGTAAATAAAAAGGGAACACCCCAAACCAAAAGCCTTATTTTTAAGCTTCTACATCCAGTCTGAGGTTCATCACCAAAGTCTAAACACATTAATAAATGGCAAACCTTTCACACCAATGATCATGCCAGATACTGCCTCTGAGTGGGATTCTGATGCTGGGCTGTGGCTTTATATCTTGTTGGTTACCAGCACCAGCCACGTGAGCTGTTCCCAGTGTGTTTTGTGATAAGGAGTTGATTGAAAGGTACTCTATAAATTAATGGTTAGTCTTCAAAAAAAAAAAAAATCCCTTACATTGCAGAGATGGCTTTGGAAGGTGAGATAAAATTGTACTGAACTTGTGGCCTAAGTTCCACACGCCATTGTGTAGTGTGCTGAGAAGAATCTTTGCCTTTTCCCGTCTCTAGCTTTCTGTCTCAGGGCTCCATGACATCAGAACAAATGGGATGAGCCTGGCATTTCTGACTGTTCTGTCTTTGTGCACTGGGCCCCCAGGAACAAATTCACCAGGGAAGGACTTCATGCTTTCTTTTCTCTGAGGCGCTAGTCATGGTTTACTCTTTACCTGTGGCCTCTCTGTTTCCCGAGGGTTAGACATCTGTGATTGATGCCCCTGGTGTAGGGGCTCCCCCCCACCCCGCACCCCTTCAGGAAACAGGAGGGCCAGAGAGATAGCGCTCAAGTTTTCTTTCACAGTCTCTGCTCTCTAGCTCTAATCACCTTCTGCTGTGGGAAAGAGATGAGATGGGGCCTAAAAACCAGATCATTGTCCGCCTCTTAGATTAATGCAGAGAAAGCGGTATTGTCTGTTGAATGGATAAATCTTCCTGCCGTCACTCAAAACCTAAATTCAACGCTACTTCATCTCTAAGAGGCTTATCTTCCTTGAATAGACCCTTGCAGCTCAAGTAAGAGGCGATGTAATGAAGCGTGTTTTTTTCTTAAGTGAGAAACATGCTGTTAAGAAGGGGAAGACTGCAGCTGTTCTGAAGGGGCTCTGCAGACTCTCGAAAGACTTGTCATTTATCTGGTCCTGCATGACATCAAATGATAGAAGATCAAGTTCAAAATCTGCCAGAGCAGCTCAAAAGGCCTTCTTCATCTATTAATTAAATAGTGCTTATTAACATACAATGTTGTGCAGCTGGGACTCGTATCAAACACGATGGGAAAAATATGGAAGCGGCTTTCAGCACTTGTCCTCCAGGCAGTGTTTATTAGGAGGCAAATAGCTTGGGAAATGGTGAAGGTTTTACCCAAAGCAGAAAGTTAATATTGATACCATAATATATGGTTAAATAAAGGAGCTGGTAGACAGGTGGTATTAGGTGGATGAATAAACTCAAAGTGGCGTGCTGAGATCAGGGAAGAGTGCACTCTCTTGTTGTGCTTGTAATTAATTCAATAGTCCCCACGATATAGGCTCACTGACTTCTCCAAAGTTAAGAGCATGCAACACCCACATGCCTACATAATTGCTAAAAATAATTACTTATGTACCTTGGTCAAGCTTAGGCTACTACCATATGATGATGAAGTTTAACCCAAACTTTGGGATGAACATCAAGATTTTCATCCCAGCAATACATTTTTACCAGATAAGGATAATTTTAGTGACATTCTATCCTCTGCTGGCTTAGGTTTGTAAATACAAGTCTTGCTTTATTCATCTGCTTGCAATTCCATTGCACCACATATAATCTGAGAGCTGCAGAAAGCAGGTCATGTTCCTTAGAGGAAACAGTAGCATCTAAAAAGATGCTAAAGCCAAGAGAGCTGTCTGTGGTCCTTGGTAATTTCCACTAGAAAAAAAATAACAGGATTTGTACCACTAAGGATGTCTTGCTGTATTTTAAATTCCCATTGGTTACTTGAACTCAAAGGAAATACCACCAGTAAAATTCCCGAAGAAATTTCCATTTCTAGTTTAAAATTTATGTCACATATTTTAAGCTGTCCGGAGATGGTGTTTTAGAGTTATTAATAGATGACACTCACATATTGATCTGCCATTAATTTGTAGAAAGTGATCACCTAATAATCCTTTACTATTTCCTTAGTACCAAGCAGCAAGACTGAGTAATCTGCACACTATCACTGACTAACAATCCTCATGTGGCTGAGGAATTGCCTGATAATCCAAAAACTGTTTTATAATCACTACCTTTGACGTTTTCCTCCAAGAAGACTATTCCTTGGTTAGTAAGTGAGCCAGCAGCCTTATCTGAAGGTTACTTCCTACGTCTAGATATTTCATAGAAATACTGAATAGTCAACCTCCAAAAGATGTGCAGTGAAATGGGGGCGGGGCATGGAAAATACACAGACTGTACTTCAGAGAGTTTCAGACCTCCAAAGGAAATTCTAAACCCAGCTCTCCACTGGATTCTTTGAACAGGACTGATAAGCGATGTGTGTTCATTTATCCATCCATAGGTTCATTGATTGATACATTCCTTCCTTCTTCTACTTTCCAAGGGTCTAACCGTGTAAATCTGTTGTGTTGATTCTCAATCCACCTGTGCGGGTTTTGGAGGCCATGAGTGTGGTGGTGACCTTTGTATAGTCTTAGCTATCCCATTCACTTCCTGTCGTGAGAGGCACAGGGAAGAGAGCTATAATCATATGATTGGTGCAAACCTGTTTTTAACAGGAAAGCAACCTGCAATGTATGGCCTCGAGCTGGAGAGCCAGGAACATGTTCTGCCTCCCGATGTTGGGACCTCAGTGGAACATGGCCGTTTAAAGCGCTGGTTATCTGCTGGGCTCTGTACTAAGCTTTTGCCGTGTATCAACTCACTTAGGGGTCACGGTACTTCTGTAAAACTGGGCCCCATTATTTCCCCTGCCGTTTTTAACAGATGAGAAAACAGGCAGAGAGATGTCACTGAACTTGCTTGGGGGCCACACAGCTAAAATCAAGATCCCAATCCAAAGTCAAGCTCCAGAATTCATGTCTTTAACACGATGTTCTGCCCAACGATTACCCACACACCACACAGTGAAGAAGTCAAGACTCTTGATATACACTGTCGCATAACTTGGCCAGGCTGACGCTGTGCCTACACAATGCCTCAGTTACGCTTTGACAGTGTTTTGGCTTTAGTTCTCCGAAGTTGTGCATGGCATTTCTTGTTCCTCATTCGTGTGTGTGTGTGTGTGTGTGTGTGTGTGTTGCATGTGGGTGTGAGATGCGACTTTAGGGAAACAGACATTTTAAATGCCAACTGTGGACCTCGGATGAGTGTGCACACTGTACTACTGTAAGGAGAAACCTGCTGCTAGTGCTCAATGCAGATCATATCATATGACTGCTGCATATTGCTCAGGCTTAATTGGGGCAGAAATGACCATTAGAGAGCTCGTTGATTCGGAATGTTGAGGAAGACCATGTTTTGCGTAAGTTAAGAATAACCTCTCTTACTCCAGCTGAGTAAAAATCCCAATACCTCTCTTTGATACGGCAGCTGTACCAAGGCTTCCCTGGGACCCAGGGTGCATTTTATCTTGAACTACGAATTGCGAAGATTTTTATTGTCCTCTGTCACCAACGCAGCATCTTTTTACTGTGGGTTTTGATGCGTTAAATATGTTTTTATGATCCTCTATGTCTACTATGACTAGCATACTGTTGGTACTTAATAAATGCTAAATAATAATAATATATGTGCATATGAGATTTGTGGCTAGCGATGACATACTGTTTTAGGGACCTGAGATTGTTCTTCTGGTGCCAGGGGGAATCATACAGATGAGCATATTGTGGGGATAGATTAGAAGGAGCCATCAACAGCGATGTCACTTCCCTAAAATACGACGTGGCTCAGTCCCCACAAATCACCAACTCCATCTCCTACCTTACATCACTGAGCAACTCCGGTGTGCAAAGTTGAATTCTGGGCATAATAGAAATGGGTCTACACGCACCTTAGAACTGTGCAAAATAGCGGGCGATGCCGCCTTTGCTTGCACGTCGGTGAGTGTGTAGAGTTTAGAGAGAAATACTAACCGGACTGGGTGGTTTCTTCTTAATTCTAGGAAAACCTGTCTAAGGGGGTTTTGTGGGTGTTTGTGGAGGAGCAAAGGAGGGGCTCCTGGTATCATCTTCTTAAGAACTATTAGCCTGTCTCCTGTCTTGCTCAGAGACACCTGCATCTATCCACGATACCAGTGGAACTTGTGACCACCACTGTTCCCAGCTGATGTTGCCCATAGTACCAGTGCCCACCCTTGTGGCAGCAGCTTTGCAAGTGTTGGGAGGGGGTGTTTGTGTAAGTGTGAGAGCAGGACAATGAAGCATCCCCAGATGGTCCATCTGTTTACTCATGTCCTTTGCTTCTGTCCTGATTAGCTCAGCAGCAACGAAAACAGGAAGGTGTGGACCCAGATTCTGCGATTCATTGGTCTGTTTCTCTTTGGGGAGACTGTTCATGCTCTCTGACATTTGCCCAGGATTCTGGTTTGCTTCATTCCATCAGGGACAAGTTGAAGTGTGTTGCCCCTCTCCTGCCTCCTCCCCACAGGGAGAAAGGGGAGCACTGCCTTAGCTGTTCTTTAAAAGCAGCATCCCTCTCCCTGAAAACAAGAGAGATCCACTGTTGCCGTGCAGTGTCTTAGGGGTTGTGAAGCTGACGTCATTAATGCTTTTTATGTCTAAAGTTTCTTTGTGAGATAACTTAGTGGGGACCTACATTATGAGTAGCAACAGGTATATTTTCCCTCAGTACAAAGGCCAAGTGTAAATTGTTTCTCTCTCTCTCTCTCTCTCTCTCTCTCTCTCTCTCTCTCTCTCTCTCACTCTCTCTCTCTTTTTAAATCAAGCTAAAAAGGGCCTGTTCTGTTCTTTCACCTTGATTTTTCTGTTTTTAGTGATCTCCACATTGCCTCCGCTTCAGTTGTATTATTTCCCGCCCCATCCAATTTCCATTTCTATCAGCGCTTCAGAAAGATTACGCTTTTGGGGTGTTCTGTAGATGTCTTTCCAGTGGTTTCACTTGATGAATGTGACAACTGTTGTGTTCTCTCCTCCTCTCACTGAACCGAAAAGTTTTTCTTTCTTTCTTTTTCTTCTCTTTCTTCCTACTTTCTTTCTTTCTTTCCTTCTTTCTTTCTTTCTTTCTTTCTTTCTTTCTTTCTTTCTTTCTTTCTTTCCTTTCCTCTTTCTTCTTCCTTTTTCTTTCTCTCTGATAAATACAGGCCAACAAGTGCCCCAAGGCAGTGTTTCAATGGCTGCTAAGTCTTTCAAGGTTAGGACTTAACCTCCGTTCCTTCCAATTCAACTCCAACCTTCAGTCTGAAACCAATCAAGAATATCAGATGATACTTAAACAATGCAGGGTTTCTGATATTCAGGTACTGCCTCTGTTCAATAGGATTGCAAATTCTTTGTGCGAAGAAAGTCGGTTTTGCTCTAAAGTACTGTCACAAGAAGTGAAATTACCATTTGCTTGGAACGATGCCATTCATCATTGTCAGAATACTAAACATTGTAAGTGGCTGGGCCTCTCCAAATTAATGCCTTGTTTTGCATCGGCTAAATTTCCCGAATCCTTGAGGATGGGCCGCACAAAACTCATCGCACCGTCTTAATTTATCAATCCAATAGCGCTCCGTGAGAGGGAGCTTCATTCAAGTCTTAGCCTTTTATTTACAGTCTAATTCCAAAAGAAAAGGAAATAAGATATGAAAATAAGTTGGAAAATAAGATAAATCTCCCAGTGAAGTCAGTAGATCTACTCCGTCCTGCAGCAAAGCCCCCATAATTTATTTGTAGGTCAGCTCAAGGGATTAGCCATGACGTATTTGGAAATTCATTTATTTTTATTTTATTTTGCTGTTTCTTATGCAGAAGGGTAATGCTGTCCCCAAGGCTTTTCAGGTAGCCCTCAAATCTTGACAACATTTGCTGTCTCTGAGGCCTAAGCCAAAATTAATTTTCAAGTAAACAGCATAAAAATGTATGGAGTTGTATAAATTTGAATACAAAATACCTTTGTTTTGCTTACACACATACAAACATACATACTGTCTGTTCAGCCAAAAAAACCCCACAATATGACACTGAAATTAATGCTCACATACACATCATGAAAGTCAAAAAAGTTTTGCCCTGAGTTAAGAAATATAGGCTAGGAAGCTTTTTATTTCCTGTTTGTCTCGTAGCTTTACCGTCTCTTCACAGTGTGTTTAAGCTGTTATCTTTTCCTAGAAGGAAATGAAAGCTCTTTCCTAGGAAAACCTGGCAGCTTAAGGCGATGTCTTTTATTAGTTCAAACAATTCTGTTGTCTGGGAAAAAACAAAGGTATTTTCTTCCTGACCCCCCCCCCCCAAAAAAAAAAGGTAAACCAAATTATGCCGCTTGATTTCCAGATAAAAGCAGCTCAGGATAAAAATGGACAAAACAGGCTGAGGGCTGAGGGCTGAGTTGATGCTTTCTTGGTGGCTACAAGGAGAAGCCAAAGGATTTCGTCACCTTACAAAGATAGCTCAAGGGGGAAGGCTCTGGGCAAGCATTTGTCTTATGCATACGAGCACGCCTTACGTCCCCCTTTCTGAAATCGAGGCCCCCAAGAACCATTTGTTAAACAGGCTTCTACAAGGGGCTTTGTGGCCGTTTGCAAATTTTTGTTTACTTATTTCTTAAAAATATTAAATGAGATTCTACAGAAGGGGGCGTGCAACTTCTGTTTCTTGGCCATTTGAATGCATTATTACACATTAAACAAAAGCACACCCTCTCCTGCCCTGTGGCTTCTGATGGGGTAGAGGTCTATGTATGCAGAGGTTGAGGAGAGGAAGCCGGGGAGCCTAAATCCAGGTCTTTTGGACTGGGGTAGGGGCAGGAGTGGAGGATGAGGGTCATTTGGCTCTTTTTTTTTTTCAGCTTATGGTTGATTGTTCACCTGGAAAATACTATAACTGCTTATTTAAAAAATAATATGTGGTTTTGATGGGGCATTTATTTTTGCCATGTGGTTCTAGGGCCTAAGAGCACACACAGCATCATAGTTTTGCATGGCTTATCTGTAAATATACAAAATAAAAATATCCCAGCAATTCATACCTCTAGAAAATGAGACCAAGTTGCCATAGCGCTGCAGTTTTCCCTTGGGATGTCATTGGAAGAGATTTAGGCTGGGGAACAAAAGGGTGGAATTTGAGTTTCAGCCTAACCCTCAACTCACTGGGTTTCCTGGGAAAGCATTTTCATCCTTCTGTGACTCAGTTTCCCCTTCTGCTGTTTTTCATTCACATATATATATATTACATGTTTATGTGTGTGTGTATGTGTGTTTATGTATGTGTGTGTGGTGTGTGTTATGTATGTGTGTGTGGTGTGTGTGCCCCAAAATTCCTATCAGGAATTATCCTCCATCATACTGGCATCTTATTTGTCGAGGCAGAGTCTCTCAGTCAGACCAAGAGGTCCCTGATATGGCTGGTCTCCATAGCCAGTCAGCACCAAGGGCTCCCATCCTGAGGCTTCCAGCTACCACACTCATGTGACAGTTACAGGGTTCAGGGGACCTAACTACAGTCTCCTTGCTTGCCGGTGAACACTTTAACCTCTGAGTCCTTTCTTGTGCTGTTCGGTTTTCTTCTGTAAACTGATAGGAGTAGGCACAATGGGAGACTTTGGAGTCCAAGGAGCTTTGTTCCTTGTCATTTTAAAATTCCATTTTGTTTTTGTCATTTTTCGTGGCTATAGATTGTAGGGTTTGGTGGCAGGCACCCACCTGTTGCGTCTTCTAGTCTCTTGTTGTCTGTTTTGAGTTCAGAAACTCTTGGGAGTCATTGCTGTTCAGATTGTTGAGTTGGATTGAGGAGTTGCCATATTTTCTCTCTTGGAGGCAGGGTGATCTGGGCTGGGCTGCACAGTGGGGAGACTCCAGATTGGCAGCAAAGGCTTGAACACATCATTACACCTCACCAGGAATGGTGGAACATGCCTGTAATCCCAATTCTTGGGAGGTTGAAGCAGGATGCTTAAAATATTCAAAGCCAGCTTTACCTACATAGTAAGATTCTGTCTCAAAACCAACATATATAAAACCTAAACTGATACCAACAGACCTGTGAACAGGTAAGCAAGCAGACACCCAAACTTTATTCCCTCACTTGGAAAACGAGGAAAAGAGCTCATGGAGGGGTCAGAACGGGGAGGACCTGCATGGTGTCTGACCATCAGTAATCCTGGCTCTAGCTGCTGCTGCTGCTCTTCGGTTGACCTGTAGCTCCAGCACAGGCAGACCCTGAGCAGGGTCCTGGAGCTCATAGAAGGTGAGCCGTTGCCGTGAAGGAGCTTGTGTTGAAGCTGGACAGCCCTTAGGATCTGTAACTTGGTGCAGGCCCAGGTACTTTTTCTCATAGCCTTCCTGTCTTTGACTCTTACACCTCTTCCTCTGCAGCCTTTAACACAAGCTCCTACATGGCTGCTAGTTCCCTCATTTTGCATTCATGTGTGTGAGAATATGTGTGTATCTCATTCCATGAATCATGGGTCTCTACTATTAGTAGAATCAAGTTCAAGACTTTTTCTTCAAATGTTGAACTTGGAAACACGGTGAGTCTTGGTCCCCTTGCTTATATTGCAGTTTTGGCTTTTGATTGCCATGGCAACCGAAATAAATCTTTTTTTTTTTTTTTTTTTTTTTGCAAACCAATATTATTTATCCCATAACAGGAATCATAGCTTTTCTTCAATTTTTCCTAATCATTTAACAATAAAAAAGCTATCTTTTTTTTTAAAAACAACAAAATAGTTCATCCCTGTCAAGTTGCATTTTAGTGTATAATAATAATCATTTTAGTAAGTGATTAATTTGAGATGGGACTTGATATGTCTGCTGGGCTGTTTGGTTGGTTGGTTGTTTCCTGAGCCATTCCAAAGAGGGGGAGGGAAATGAACGGGAGAAAACGGTATAGAAGGCCAAGGACAGAATCTGCAGAGAGCATTATGTTTCCAAGACTTGATCTTTGTGAAGAATTCACTGTAGTCTGGGAGGTTGGCTTTGAGAGCTGACTCAGCATCCTTCAAGCACCTCAGCTCCAGCACAGTAGAACCTGTGAATCACTGGGCCCTATGTCTTCTTAGCGCCTGGTCCACTACCCTTCAGAGCAAACCGAGTCTGCTGCCTTGAAGGAAGTGAGGTTGGCCAGCCTGGCTCTGGCTCCTGCTAAAGGCTTCAGGAAGGAGGGGGAAAGATCCCCAGTATCATTTGTTTCACGATCCAAACTCAATCTGAAGAGGCTGATTCGTCTAAAATGCCAAACGACACACATTTCATGCTCATTATTAGCTTTGACCTTTGGGGCTTCTTATTTTCAGGGGACAAGTAGGTCAAAACACCATGTAGTCAATATGAGAGGCATCTGTTGCTCAGACGATCCTGTGCCTGCTGCTTCAGGGTCTGGGAGCCGCACTTCAGTTTACAGCTGCGCATGCGTGGTAGAGGGTTGCTACATGAAGGTGAACTCAGTCTGTGAATTTGCTCACCCTTGATGCCAGCTGCCCGGGGCAGGGCTGTGTGCCAGTGTTGCCTTAGGTAGCCTTCTGGCTTGTCTGCCGGGGTGCACCCTCTGCTGGAACAAAAGAATAGTCCTTTCCTGTAGGAACAGACAAGGCTGAGAATGGGAGCACTCAGATTGCCAGAACATCTTAGCAGCAGGTCCGCTGGACTCCCGAGTGACTTTAACATCCCTAGTTCTTTGAAGCAGGGTTTTTGAAGGGGTGGGAGTCTCCATGGTTTTATGGGTTGGACAGTCTACATTCTCTAGAAGGCAGGGAGATTAAAGGTACGGGATGTATGCTGCTACCAAGCTAAATGGCGAGATGCATGGTTCACACATTTTTTTCTTTTTGTTTGTTTCTTTTGGTTTGAGGCAGGATCTCTCCTGCATAGCCCTGGCTATCCTGAGACTAGGTAGACCAGGCTGGCCTTGAGCTCTGGCTGACATCTGTTAATCTATGATGTTAGCAATTTCTGACAATAAGCTTCCAGATCCCCCTTGTCTCACTTCCCCAGACAGATCGGAAGGAAGATCAGCAGCTCTAATCTACTGTATCAGAGAGAGAGTTGGGGATGGGGGTGGGGTAGAACCCATAGCTCCCTTTCTCTAGCTGGACCATCTTGAATGAATCTGTAAGAATCACATACTAGCTGCTGCCGCCACAGCACCCTGTTTATTTTGTTGAGAGAGACACTTCTGGACCCTTGCAAGGAAATGGCTTTTATTTTTAGTTAGTTTACAAAGTGAATAGCAGGTTTCCTCAAGTGTATGGCTTTCTCCTGACTCTGTCCTCTCTCCCCAGCTCCCTGGCCTGATGCCTGTTTGCACTTTCTTCTCTCACTAGCCTCCCTTTTTTGGTGGATAAATGTTCTTACTGGTCTCCTTTGAAATCCGAATTTTATACTAAGTAAGAAAAGAGAGACAGATGTGTTCATTTGTGTGTCTGAAAGTGTTGCTATGTGTCTACTATTGCTTTGGTGACCATGTTCAGGTAGTATGTGTGCATGGATACACACATGTGCTTACAGATGTATGTTCTCCAATGCAGCATCACAGGCCACAAGCCAGATCTTTTGGAGTACACGCTTCGGTCTCTTTCACTTCTGTCTCTCTTCATGGCTGTCATGCTTCCCGATTTGTTTCTCAGTGTTTTGCTTGTCTGTTGAGAGGCGGAATCTTACTCTGTAATCCTGGTTGGCCTGGCATCCATGGTCGTCATCTTGTCTTGGCCTCTGAGGTTCTGGGTTATAGGGGGGTGTACTGCTGTACCCAGTGAAGCAGGAGAATCTTTCGCATGTGCTTATACACATTGCTGTTTGAGCATGGCGCTACATAGCTCTGTTTGACATGCTTAGCATTTCGGCTTCAATAGGACAAATCTCTGTGTCTGCAAGTCTGCATTCCTTTCAAGGTTCTTTGTGACTCACCCGTGGTATTCCATGTCGGTCAGATGCATGCATCTTACCGCCCTATAGTATTCTATCACAGGAAAGTAGAGCAATTAATTTATGTCTGTACTGATGGAGCGGTAGATTGTTGGGACTGTGGCTGTTCCGAACATCATCACCTTTCAGATAAAAGGTGTATGCATCCTTCAGGGTCATTAGGTATTATTTGGTTGCTCTTGGAGGCAATTGACTGACTTTATTCCTACCAGCTGCGTACACAAAATTCCATATTAATACACCCTCACAAGGAAAACGGCAAGAGTTCATTTTTTCCTTAATATTATGGCATTCTTCTTTTGATTTAAATGTCTTTAATTGCCAGAGAGGACTAGTGCATATCTTTTCCTGCTATTGCTATTTGGATTTCCTTGTTTAAAGTGTTTGTATTTCCCTATCGTTCAGTGTCATCTCTGTTTCTCTACTGACTTATGATCATTCCTGATGGATCATTAGATGCTAGCTTTAGAAGTGATTTCCCACATAAGTTTAAGATAATTACACTGGTAGAGTTGAAAAACAGAGAAAAGAATTACTTTACTAATAAATTCTCTCCTTTTAACCAAATGTGGGATCATTTCCTCCTGGCCTATTTTTTCTTTATTATATTTATTTATTTTTGTGAAATTGTAATTATTATAGTGTGTTTAAAACTATGCTCTGATTTTCTGAGTCAGTGTGTGTTTTCACATCTCTCTGTGCCTTTTGTAACATTCAGGCTAAATGCATGATATGCTGCTGGGTTTATCTGCTGTCTCCCTGCTGGGTTTCTAGGCTGCTTTTTGCTTTTGCATTTTATGAATTGCATCACTCGGAAACATTTTTTTTCTTGTTTAAAACATTTTGTTAGAACATTTATGATATTTTAAATTACTTAGAAGAGATCCACACAAGTTCAGTTAACAGTTTTGGTTGTTGTTCCTTTCATTTTTAAAGAAGTCTGCTTTACACAAATGTTATTTAATCATTGTTAGAAATCTAAAGACATGTGCAACAATAACAAAAGTCAAAGTGTGTGGCTCACCTTCCTGGGCAGAGAAGAAACAAAAAAAATTGACAGCTACTGTTGACCTAAAATTCCATTCACTGGATACATTCTTCTTGCTTTCCAGTAATTGGGCTGTAACAGAAAAGGCTGATTTCCCAAGGTTATGCTTATATGGCTGCAGACGACTTTTTCAAAGAATAAAAAACAGGAGAGTTGTTTGTCGGTTCCCTCAGAGTCCCAGGGTTCCCATTTTCTGTCTTTGTACCACCTTTTCTTTTCCCATGCCCATGGAAACCGAGACCTAAAATAGTCCGTCCTTGAATGTCTGTTGTAGCTTATCACAGTGAACTCAGGCGCACGAATGAGACCCACTGCCACACTTCCACACATGCATGTATCATGGACGGATCGTTTTCCCCCTCCACTCTCTCTGCTTCTCCTTGGCCTCCTCCACTTTCCTCAGTAGCTTCTCTTCTCAGGACACCCTTTTATCCTCATTTCTGTGTACGAAAGGGAACACAGAGGACATGTCTGTGATTATTTCACTTAAGGTATCACACCATTCCATTCATTTTCCCGTAAATAGCAGAATCTCCCTTTTAATGGCTGAATGGTATTTATGTGCCACATTCTCTGTTTATTCATCGATGGACAGGCACAGGTGGCTGACTCCATACCTTAGCCATTATGGATAGTGGCACAATAAGCAAGTGTCCACACATTTCTTATACATGGTGACTTAATACACACACACACACACACACACACACACACACACACACACACACACACACCAGAGAGAGCGAGAGAAAGAAGAATGGGAAACTCTGGTCTCTCTTTTCTTTCTCACACATACACACACACACATACGCACACACAGAGGAATGGGAGAGGAAAGTCACATGACAGCTGTAGTTTTGATGTTTGGAGGGACCTTCATACTGTTACATATGGGCTATATTAACTTACATGCCTATTAGCAGCATGTAAGAGTTTTCTTCCTTAAAATCCCATACCATTTTAAAGAGTAATTCTCACTCAGAAGAGATGAAATCTCATTGTGGTTTTCAACGAGTGACTTTTTGTTTGTATTTTAGACACCAATAAAGGACAGTTGTTCGTTAATTCAGATCACGAGACTCTGTGCACAAGTAAAGGGGGTGTCTATTCAGGAAACCTTGCTGCCCCAATTACTTTTATGTTTGTGCGATTTACTTTTTGGCATCAGAAAAGTTTATATACTCTTGTATGAAAGAACAAACAAGTAATCCACATAGTCCTGAACTTAGGACCTAGTTACATTCCAAAAGTGAATTGGAACTCAGGAGACCTTTCCTCTTAGAAGCACTGCTGTGAGTGGTGATGTGTTTTTCCCACTGGCATACACAAGCCTACTTTAGAGATCCGAGAAAGAGGCATACAGCATACCTCAGCAGGTAGCCCCGCGGCCAAGTCTCACTTCCCAGTCAATCTGGGCGACCTGTCTGAGTCACCTAGGCTTTTAAAAATTCTCAGACTATAAGTCTAGGAAAGGAAGAAAGGACTTCGGTGCGGATCACCCAAAGTGACATATATGAAAATGTTCTGTGAATTATTAACTGCTGCACCGAAGTAGCAATATAGTATTTTCACCCACAAAGGAAAGACGGGATATGGTATGTCAGTGGAACGTCATCAGGTATTTATTAGAATGTCTTCATGTTCCATTGCTTTCTTAGTCCAACTGTAATTGTTATGAGTTCACACCGCAGTAAAAAAAAATCCTACTTATAAACACAAGTATGTTATACATACACACAGACTTACATGTGATGGATAATGGGCTCATAAGGTTTTCAAACCTTACGTTTGTTTTAAAGACTCTGGAACCTACTGGACTGTTACTATTTTCATCTAATAAAGAAACCAGCTATGAATACTGGGATAAAGCAGGAATGTAAGCCAGGATTATTTTAAATCATCTTTATTTATAACATAATTTCTATAAAAAATGTACTCCACGTAGCTGTGGTCTAGACAATGAAATGTCTGAATTTAATCTTTTCGGTGGCCATGTTCACAGTATTGGTTTTCGAGGCTGTGTGGGCACACAGTTATATATGTGTATATGATCTATTTTTGTGTCTACGTGTATGTGTGTGCATGAGCATGCTTAGATGTTTTGAGAATGTACAGAATTGGAAGATGCCAATAAACCTCTATATTGGCTTGAAAAATGATGAGAACAGGTTTTCTCTAGCCAGGTCTGCCATCTCTCACCTTTTCCTTGGAAGTTTAGGGTTGCTGAGGGACTCGGATACCTTTTCTCCCAAGAGTGTAAGCACTGATAAATTAATTGAAAATGTTTTTTGTTGATGAATCAAGGACTTCTTACAGGTCATTCCTAGAGTGCTAAGGAGGAATGTAGGAAAACAAAGAGGATTGTGGAAGCCATTCTTAGTGGCTAGTGACTTCACATTCCCGAATTAGGGGAAGTATGCCATTGGAAAATATATATTAATCAAAAAGTAAGCTGAACAGCCTCAAAGGGCCTTATTGACATTTTGTGTAAATCAGCTTTCTGAGCTGGGACCCAGAATGCCTGAGTCCATATCAAGATTCTTGCTGGGTAGACTTAATTATACAAAATTAATGCAACAAAGGAGATTGGTGCCCATGATTTCCAGAACACAAGGCCGATAAAAATGCTTTAATTTTAATCATACACATCCACTTTGGCAGTGGGCACTTAGGAATTCTATATGAGAAGGTAAGGTCTTCACCTGGATCAGAAAGAGGATGCTGCCTGGTGGTGAGGGTCCACAGTGACATGGGAAATACAGAGGAAAACCTGCAGGGTAGAGGTGAGTTATAGCGGGGTTAACAAAAGTAAGCGAGTCTGAATGAGTTTTGAAAGCAGTGGCCCATTCAGTGATTTCTTTTATTTTCCTCATTTTTCCTTGACTCTGCAAAATAATAAGAAACAAAAGAAAAATCTGCTGAATGCCTAGTCATAGTTTATTGGAGCAGGAAAACAAGCCATTCCAAGCCCCTCTCTGATTTGCTGTGAGTGTCAGAATCATTCACGGTGGTGAATCGCAGAGAGCGAACCGTGTGGAGTGATTATTTTCTGATGCTAAATTGCAAATGGTACAAACAGAGTCAACAAAGGTAGGGCTTGTTTTAAAATAATCTTTTAAAGAAATTTTGTTATTGAAAACTAGATACATGTATGACTGAGTATGATTCGTATAACACGTATTACTTTATTAGCATATAACTTCATTTTGTAAGGACCAAGCCTTGAGGCCATCTTTTCGATTTTAGATTTGTCTGGTTTAGAGCTTTCACAGTTAATATCTTTGTGTCAGACACAGTTTGGCTGTGGGAAGCTTCATGACAGTGACAATGGTGGGAAAATGTTTAATTATTTGGCTTGAACTGACTTGAAGAAAAGCCTCTAAGGTTCTTGCCTTATAAAGAATCTGCTAGATATTCGGCCAAGTAATTGAGAGATTACCTGTGTGCAATTGGTTAATGATATGCAAATGGCTTCTTATTTGTACAGAAGGCACCGCTTGGTGCTCAGCCGATGAAAGTCTGTGATAGGAGGGACAGTATACTTGACGGTGGTGATGAGATATTACCTGCTTCCCATAATCAGCATTCTGCTTTGATTGACAGCTTCAGGTTGCTTGACTCTCCAAGGCAAGTCTTTGATATTTAAACTTGTGATGAAAATGTCCCTCACCCGTAGTGTCTACTTTGTGCGAATGCTCAATTTAAGAGGGTTAATAAACTGTTTCTTTTACTTTGGGGCATGACCAGGTGTGGGGAGGTTAAGGCAGGAGGATCCTAATTTCGATGCCAGACTGGTCAGTGTAAGATGACCATGTCTCAAAACCAGCCTATCTACCTTGGGTGGACCTGTGGTGTTGAAGGTTGGGGAACAGTGCCTAGAGTTCATAAAGTGATTTTTTTTTTTCCAGTTGTGGTTGAAGTTCAGTGACTGGCTTCAGTGCTTTGCAGCGGCTTGAAATACCGCTTTTGTTTGTTTGTGACAGTGAACCTGGTTGGCTCTTAAGGGAAAGGAAAGAGGGGACTGCAGAAAGGCAAGTCCCTTGCTGTCGCTAACAATCACCGTGCCTCCATGATACACACACTGAACACGCTCAGGGGGTCGCCAGACTTCATTCAGCCTGAGTCAGTGGAGAGCGAATTGTGCAGATCTGGGCACAATTCTCCTTTGTACCTGTATTGAATTCCCCCAATATTTAGCTTAGAGTAAGAAATGCTTGTCTCTCACTAGTGTCTGTGTGCAGTGCGCATGGCAGGGTATTTCTGACCTCTCAGGAGGTCACAGGTCACAGTGCTGGGGAGACTGGTGTTCTGAAGACAAGGGATACCCACTATGAGTCCTCCTCAGTGGAGGTGTCTTACAGGAGTCCTTAGTTCCTTGCTGCATGGGGATTGTCGCCACTGGCCCATGGACAAGGCAAATGGCTTCTTCCAGAAGGCATTATAGAGGTGAGCCTTTCGCATGTTGTCCTTGTTAGAAGTGAGTCCCTGAGTCTAGAACATTCTCTGTGACTGAACCAAGGGTACCAGGAGGCGGGGACGACTGGGGACATTTTGGAACAGCCCTGCTATGATCCTTCTGCACTGATTTTGTTCTTGTGACTTCATGAGATTCTGTAGGTTTTCTTAAGTTATTTCATTGTAGACACTGAAGCTTCACCTTTAGCTCACCTTGAACAAAGTCATCTGGGCATCCTTCCCAGTCCAAACGTAGTGAAGGGTCTTATTAGAAACGTCACCTCCAGCTCCTCCAGCTCCTCCAGCTCCTCCAGCTCCTCCAGCTCCTCCAGCTCCTCCAGCTCCTCCAGCTCCTCCAGCTCCTCCAGCTCCTACAGCTCCTCCAGCTCCTACAGCTCCTGGCTGTTGGCCCTGAGTCAGCCTTGGGAAGAAGTAAAATCACCCAGCTGAATTATATAACATGACTGTGCTGGTTTCAGCTCTTTTCTCACTGGGTACCTGTGGAGTAAGTGTTAGAAGCTCTCAGCTACCCTCTGAGGAAGGAGAGAGGGAAAAGGGCTATTTTCCTTGGCATTCTCCACCTGGGGCTTGGCCACGCCCACGAAAGGAGTCTAAAGAATTTGTCACCTCACTGATGAAAAACAATGACACCTATAATCCTATTTCTCCAGTTACAGAAGATGCTTGCCATAAGCAAATCAGGTTAAAATATAAAATGGGCGGAAGCGGTGTGGAAGTTATTCCTTTCTCCTCATGACTCAGCTTCTTTTTATTTTGTGTGTAAAAGTCCACAGTTTTCAGAGGTCACTTAGGTACTCTTGAAATTAAAATGTCAGTCAATCGGGGTGTAGACATTGGCCACATAGTGGTACTAAATGATGGATGGCTTCCATACGCTATATTCTGATAGGAACAGAGGAGGTTTAAGGAGTCCAGAGTCAACTATACTGGAGAGGAGGCCAAACCACGGGATTTACTTTAGTGAGAAACTCGAGAGTTGATTTACCTGAAATAAACAGAAAACAGAAGGTGTCTCAGAAGCTGGAGGGTCCTTTGCTAGTTCATGGACAAGAGGGGGAGGGCACAGAGAGGGTCAGGGTTGCAGTATGTACTAAATAAAATCTGGCCAATCTCTTTATCAGCCCCCGAGGTCTCACCCTGTGGGCTACGCTTTTAGTATGGAGCCGAGCACGTGGACTCACTCCATCCAGGCCGCCTACTCCAGGGCAGTTCACTCCGCCAGGCCTGGCGCTGGCGTGCTCTTTACCCCACTGTCCAAACTCTAAGGCCCGATAGCTTTTCATACAGGTTTATATATCAAACTCTCAATCCACAAACCCTCTACACAACAAGATTACATCAAATGGACAAAGATACAAAGTGCCCTTCTATATGAGATAAAATGACCCTACAGAATCCCTTAAAATATTTATATCTGCCTAGCGCCAATTAAGTTCACCTGGGTCCAGATCGTCCTTCTCAAGCTCCATCTTGATCTTCTTTTTTCTCTCTGTCACCAAAGTCCTCTTGTGACTTTGCCCTGTGCTTTGGAGTCTAAATCGCAGTTGTTGACACGGTCGTGTCTCCATTGGGATAGAAATTCATGTCCTTTTTAACATTTTTTTCTTGTAGAAAAACGTATAATTGGAGTCTAACCAATGGACACTTCCTTGGGGAGGCTCCTTGTCATAGTTTTGATTTTTGCTATTATTTTCTACTGCTAAAGGGTCAACCATTACCTTCTTAGTTTCTCTTTAAGACACCGTGCCAACATTTCAGTGCAAGATCTGCCACATGTTAATTGGCTCCTTCTCAGTTCGTTTCCAAATCTAAAATAGTGAAACATTTGAGGGAGAAGATAGATGTTTTCTAGTCACACGCACCCCTAACCTGTATCAGTGTGCCTCAAGAATATTAAGTGTTAATAGTGCTCAATGAATGAGCAGAGAGAAGGAAGGGGGAAGGCTGTCTCCGGGTGAGGGAGGAGGCACTGCGGAATTGGTCAGATACATGCCATTAACATAAATGATGAACATCATCAGAGTTCTTCTAGTAAAAGTGTTTAGATGTGGAAGTGTGGCGACCTGCGTCGGTACCTCAGGAGATTGGCATTTAGATTAGCTGGCTGTTAGTGACTTTGCATACTTGTTCAAGGGCACGGCAGCCCAACCAGGGTTTATTTTTGGTTCTTCATCGCTCTTGGGATCGCCACACTGAAGAATGCAACTTCCTCCATTACCTTGTTCACCTTGCCTGTTGTTTCTGGTCCAGGGAATTCTGTAGCTCCGGTTCAGCCTGAACAGCAGCAAGTCCCTGATGTCCTGCCCTGCTGTTTTGAACTCGTGAATCACAGTAGCAGTTGGAAACGTAGTATGAGCTAAATTTCAACGAGGTTCGAAGAGTTGGCTTAAGAATAGTGGTCATCCGTAGTTGTATGCGTGTGTACGAGTGCATTTGTGCATATGTGTAGGCAGAAGACAACCTTGGCTGTTGTGTCTTGGGTGCTGTCCACCTTGGACCTCATTGGTCTAGAGCTCACCAAACGGGCTAGCCAGCAATTTCCTGGGATCTTCCTGCCTCTATCCTACCAGTGCTGGAGTTACAGAAACGGGCTACTGTATCTCACTTTTATGTGGGTTCTAGAAACTGAACGCAGTTCCTCATGCCTGCTATGACAAACACATCTCGACCGTACTTCTTTTTCTTACACTCGGAGTCCAACATTGGTCCCAATCAGTAGGAAGATGCTCTGCTCCACTCTGGTCAGGGGTTCGGCTCCTGTGGCTTTACCATCTTCCCTGTGTCTCCTATGGGAATCCATCATCATACTTTGTCAGAGGATAGAGGATCAGCATAGAAAATCATGTGCAGAGGTGTTTACGGATCAGAACAGGAAGGAGCACACATTTCTTCTCCTTGCTTCCATTAGATGCAGCTGTATTTTTTTTTTCCTAACTAAAAATAAGCTATTGACCGAAGAGTCCCTCCCAAATTTGTATGCTGAAGGCCTCACCCATATCTGCCTCAGGGTGTAGCTGTGTTTGGAGATAGGACCTGTAAAGAGGAAACTAAGGTAAACTGAGGCATTTAAGTTAAACCCTTGCTCCATGTGACAGATCAGTAGTACACTGCCGCTTAGGCACACAGTATCTGAGCACAAAGGGAGAAGTCTATTTTTGAGGCTGAGTGAGGTTTTAGGAAAAGTCAACCCGCTAGCATCTTTATCTGGGGTTTCAGAGTGAGAGAAAATAACTTTTGGTTTGTTAAGCTATCTAGGCTGAGTTAGTTTATTAGCACGACTAGTAAACTAGCAGAGGTAAGCTAGATGAGCCTGGAGAAAGTCCAGATGACCTGGTGATTGGCTAACAGCACCCTCTGTGCCGTAGCTGAGAGTCTCTTCCTCACTCATTCAGCATCTTTTGAGTGCTCACCTATGAACAAGAAAGAGAAAAGACTGGGCAGGCTGCCTGTGCTCGGAGCCTCTTGGCTACCCCTTTGGCAGGCAGTGTGTCCTTCTCAACAAAACAAATGTAAGGAGAATTTTACATCTTTAATCCTGCCAGGAGGCAATGAACAGAAAGCGCTCAAACTCTGAACAGAATAAAGTCAGTACGGTTCCGTTTTACTCATTCCCGCCATCTCAATAAAAAACCCAGTGGTTCGAGGACTTGCTTCTTTCTTTTGCAAGTGTAAGAGTCTGAAAAAAATTATTCATTTGGGAATATACAAAGGAAAAATGGAATGTTATGTCCTTACACAGGAAGAGTCAAGCACAAGTCCTAATGTCTTCTCTCAGAGGTTTCTCCAATTTTTTTTTTTTTGAGATGTAATGGATATACCACAAAATTAATCCATCTAATAAGTATTTGATCCAGTAGTTTTCTTGTAAAGATGTGTAACCATCGCCACCATCTGATTCTAGAGTATTTTTCTCCCTGCAGGACCCATCAGCAGCCTTTCCCCATCACCTCTGTCTCTCTTTCCTCCCCACACCGGCAGATGGCATGAACTCCATCCCTTTACCTCTGCTGGCCTAGTACTAGCGTTGGAAGCATGCACCGCCGTATCAGCTTTGTTCCTTTTGATGGCTGAATAATTTTCCATTGCGTAGGCATGTTAGGGTCACATCTTATCTGTTCATCTGATGAGAGATATTATGGTTGTTTTCAGTTTGTCTCTGTTGTAGATAATGCTGCTGTGTACACAAGTGAGCAAGTTTTAGAAGGGAGGGCTGTGCCCAAAGGAGTGTATCTGTTGAATCCCACCGGAACTTGGTGTGTAATATTAGAGTTACTGTCGATCTGTTTTTCATATGAAATAGCTCATGACATAGCTTATATTTAAAATATAATATTCAGTGATTAATTTGATCTTGTTTAATTGACATTAAGGAAGCATCTGTTCATACTAAAGATTGATCATTGATTTTAGACATTCTGAGACCTTTACTTTGCTCTATGAATACTTTGGATACCAAGATAAAGGAGATACAGGCTTTATTTCTTTTTTTGGGGGGGGGTGAAAGAAACACTAGGTATTTCAGATTTGATTTCTTAAAAAAAGCATATGGATGTTTATTTTTCTTTTCTGTTACTTTTCCTTTGTCACTACTGAATTTTCGGAGCAGACTCTCAACAGGGTTCCAGATGTTCCATCAGCAGGAGGGCAGAAGCGACGGAACATGGTGAGTTGGTCAAGGCCCACTGAATCAGGAGGGTCCCACACCACTGGGTGATCCATGCGACACCAGCTGTTACCCGGCCGTGTACCTATCAGTGGCTGGTCCTCCTTCCTATGTCAGGCATAATTTCCAAAGAAAGGCATCTGTATCTTATTTGTGAAAACTACAACTCTGCAGTGTCAGTGATCTGGGGGAAACTGATATCTAGTTACCATTTGATCTGTCGTGGAGTGGCTCTGACCTTCTCCGACCTTTGTTATACAGAGCACATCACCGTAGCTACAGATCTCCGGAGGGAGAAGAGAGCTACCAAGGATTTTGTTCTGTCAGCATCAACTGCAACTACTGCAAGGGAACTTATGTGAACACAGGAGAAGGCATCGCCCAAGGCAGACATGGAACCTTGCCAGGGATTCTGTGTGTGTGTGTGTGTGTGTGTGTGTGTGTGTGTCTGGGTTCTGCCCCTTTTCTGGGAGATTTCACATCCGCTGGAAGGTCTTGAAGCCCTGACTTCACTTCTTGATTGAAATGGGTGACATGGGTACTTTGATGTTGGAGCAAAAGCTTCTTTATCCCACATGCAAAACAGTTGTGGGAAGGAGGCAGATGTTATTTATAGAAAGCAAAATAATCCTGTAATGACCACCTGCTGGGGGTTCTCCTCTCACAAGCCTGTCAGGGTGGAAGTGCCTTAAGCAGAGAATGTGAGTTGGCCGAGACACAGCAATGAAAATGGCCAATCTAGCCCTTTGTTGAATGTGTATATTTTACTATCTAAACTGTACTATCTCTGTGGCCCCTTCAGTATCTGTTGTGCTCTCTCATCCTAAGGTGCACCTTACTCACGTTCTTTCTTATCCTTTGGAAAGGATCTCAATCTAGCCCAACCCCTTTCTTTCTTCTCTTTTTCATCACTTAACACCTTCCCAGATAGGCTTATTACCAGAAGGAAGAGGGTCACACTAATAGGTTAATGTGCCCCTCAGTTGAAAGCTGTCTAGGAGTGGAAGGTCTCTGTATAGCTAAGGCTGGTCTCGAACTTTCGATCTTCCTGTGATAAGATTATACGTGTATACCATTTTTTGCCTAATATTTCTTACACAGTGGTCAAATCCTCTTTAGGACAGTGTCCAGATGGCCCAGATGGCTGCCTAACAAATAAGTCCATGAGGATCAAGGAAAGAGAGTCTGTTGACAATCAAGAAAACCCATTTCAGGAAACCCATGTTGCAAAAGATCCTTGCTTGAACTTTTAGACGTTACTTGACCTTAATAATAGAGCGTATCTTTCCCATGTTTCCCTCTCCAATGAGGGGAGCTTCAGGCAGCTGGACAGAGAGCTTGAAGACAATCCTAGGCCGGCTGCAGCACTGGGGAAGTTAGCCAAGTCCACACCTGCTGCTCTATGACTAGGGTTTCAAAGCTTCTGGAACTGTGTATACTGAGCCCGTCTTTTGATATCAGGATAAGTTTCAGCGGATTTAAATTGTGTTATAATCATGCTTAATCTCAGGAAGGCTTTTTCTTTCTTCTCTGCTTATGATGAAGCTATCTTTTCTTAGTACTGTTTGGTCACCTAAACACAAACAACCAAGACCAGGGTATCTTCTGAGCCCTTTTAGGCCAACTTTCCAGGTGGAAGGGGGAAGTTGTCACAAGGCAGGTGTCAGCTTTATTTCTTTATGGCGTCATTATGGAGGACCCATGTTCTTAAAGCCCCAGTGACTGAATTTGTACAGTGGAAATGACAACACCTACTTCTTTCAGTCTTGTGAGAACAGCATGTTGTAGCATAAAGAAGCACCATCATACACAAATACAACAGCTTATCATTAACCCCATCTCCTCCAGTCCTCATTTGGCATGTTGAAGCCTGTGCTCAGGCTGGGGACAGTGCCCCAGGAACACCAACAGGACCTCACTTCTCATGTTACACGCTTGCTAAGGGACAAGCTATTGTTGTCCCGTATTGTTCCCTTTCTTATGACGATAGTCTAGTCCTCCAGTGATCATATTATCTGCCTGAGTTAAGGAAGAAACCAGGAAGACGGCCCTAGAGGTTGATTCCTTTCTACAAAGGGGATAATGAAGTCTTTAAAAGAACCCTTTGGACTGACTAGGCAGGATGGGCCAATGGGTATGGCATTTGCTTGTACTGGGTACTGAGTTCAATCCCTGGAGGTCACGTGGAAGCAGAGGGAGCAAACTGACTACATAAAGTTGTCCTCTGTCCTTCAAATACATACTATGGCACGTGTGTCCTGCCTGCTAATAACAAGCAATTAAAAAGTTTAAGTAAAAGGACCCTTTAATTTTCAGAGTTTGAATTGTGAGGAAGTGACAGAGTTTTGTTTCTGTTGCATCCACCATATTCATCGCCGAAATCATGGTCGCTGCTTTTATCACTGCACATATGTGCATATGTGTACATGTATGTGTTCATGTGTGTGTATTCATCTGTGTATGTGTGTTTGTGTGTGTTTGCATATGTGTGCACCACAGGTCAATGCTGGGTTTCTTTCTTTATTGCTCCCCACCTTGCTTTGTGAGAACACATCTCTCACCGAGCTTGGCCATCTTGGCTATACCAGTTGGCCAACAAGCCCCTTGGATCCTCCTGCCCCCATGTTCTCTATGCTGAGCTTGTGGCTTGCTGGCATAGGTACAAAGAGAACCAAGAACTTTTTCCTAATGGATGAGTGTAAGACGCAATCATATTAAGTTTAAGTGCAAGGAATGTTTAAGAAGATACTCTGTGTCCACGTGTTAAAATAGGCAGTAAACATTATACCATAGTTGAATGTTGTTTTAATTTTCATACTTGCGTGGAATTACTTTGAAATTCAGTAATTCGGTTGTCACATATAGTTATATATTTTATATGTAGTTGGATTATTCCTATAACAAACAGTAAACATTGGTTTGCATTTTTACAAGTAAACCAGGCAAAGCACCACTTGCTGATTCATTTAATGGCCAGGGCCAAGAATTGAAACTTTTAGTTTGATTGTAAGAATGGAGCTTTTAATTACATTGCTGGCCACCTTCTCGTTTGATTTCCTTGCCACATGCCATTTTTAGAATTAATTCATCAGTAGTTGCTTTCTCTCTGTCTTTATTTTCCACGTGTGCACACATATGTGTTTATGAGAAAGAGGGAGAGAGGGAGAGAGAACAGAGGTCGATGTCAGAGTTTTCCTCCTATTCAATTACTAAGGTAAGATTTCTGTTTGAGCCTAGAACATTCCAGCATGTCCAGGCAGCTTGTCTTGGGATCTTCTTTCTGTGCCTCTCAGGTACTGGGATTACTGGTTTCCTGTCCCATTTTGCTTGACTTCTAGAAATATGAACTTCAGTTCTCAAATTGTGCAGCAAGTAGTGTATCCACCAAACTATTTCCCCGACCAAGTTTTTTTTTTTTTTTTTTTTTTCTTCTTCTTTTCTTTTCTGAAGTTGAGCCATGGTGGAGAATGACCCCAATCTCAAGTAACCTCTGAAATCCTAGAAAACAGAAACATCCATGTGGGGGAACTTCACAGATTCACATTATCACAGACTAAGCTGCCTCCATTGTTAGCAGACTGAGATGGTTTGTGTTTGGAATGTTTGCTTTGGAGTTGCTTCAGTTTTCCAAAGACACAGTGGGTTTGTAAAAACAGATGATTAGTGATAACCCTAGACCACTTATGTCTGAGATACTGGGTGGATGCGGCAGTTGGGATGAATAACCGCCCCCCACCCAACAAGGGTCGCCTGTTTCTAAAGGCACAACAGTCTAGTGGGTGCTGTTAAAGATCGGCCTCTCAGCTGTTTGAATATTTTATAACACTGTCGTCATGAAGCGTCTTCGTACTTCACAGCCAAGATCCTGACTTCTAGGGAGGAAAAGAAAGGAAAGGAACCTCGGGGGCTAATCATAACAATTAGCTAATGTGTCAACAATTAGCACTTTCTATCAACCTGCTCTGAAAGCAGCCTCTTCTTATCCTTGTAGACAGGAATGCAGTGATGTAGTTAGGAAAAGCTGGGGACTGGCTCCCTGAGCCCACACTGTAGCCAACTAAATCCCTCGGGCATTGTTTACAGTGATTATTCTGCCATTATGAGGTTATTGCATAGGCAGTCCTATGCTTAAAATAAATCCAGTCACCCCTCCCCAGCTCCCACCCCCTAGACAAAAGACAAAACAAAGCAGTAAAAGAAAAAAAAAATCCCTGTTTGGCTGCTTTTGGCAAAGTAGTAGAAAAACTACCGTGAAAGGTCAACCAGTTACAGGGCTTGAGTGCTTAACTGGTAAATATTTTTTAAAAAAGAGTATATTTAATATTTTACCATTTGGAAAAAAAAATCTCAATGGGTTTTGGGTCCAGTACAACTCAATCACTTTAGGATTTCAGAGGTCTCTTGTGGGGATTTCTTTACAATGGATACATTATATTTGGTGACCATCTATACCACTTCTTGGTCAAAATATGTTTTAACATCTTTTATATAATCCTTCTAGTAAAACAAGAACTTTTATACATACCTTTCATAAGAACCCCGCAGTACTTTAAAGAGGCCCATATATCTATGTAAATACCACGGGCTTGTCTTAAAAACAGCCTTAGAACAACTTGCAAATCCCTGGTAGCTGCTCTGAATCCTAAGGGTAGGAGTATTTTTTTTTTTTTTCATTAAAACTGGAATTGCTTTTCAGTCAGCTTTGTGAGCCCTTGCAGGCTGCTGCCAGAACACAGGGGGTGGAGGCTAACCCCCACAGATGCATGTCAGCCCAGCACAGTGCTCCACCTGTGACCAAAGCCATGGATGGTTTCTGGCAGCTGCGGATGCTGGCCTTGAACAGGGAGGATGAAGAAGACACTGGGTTGACTGACACTGACACTCGGCAGGGTGGATGGGGTTTTAGGACCATGTGAGGAACATATGAAAGCCATGGGCAGCTGGGAGACAGAGGTAGGCACTGAGCTTCTGGAAGCAGGAGCTTGGGAAACAATTTCAGGAGGGCTCCCCAGAGGACACAGAGAGCTAGCTGGTAGTGGGTCTCCAGCAGGAGAAAGGTTACAACAATGGCTGTTTTTCTCTGGCACTTTAGGAAGCTGGGTGCTGTCAAAATGTCAGATGCACGTGTGAGACAAGATCCAAAGCAGATCTGTTTTATTTATTTGATTCCCCCCCCCCCTTAATCTACACATAATAGTTCTCAACAAGCATTCCGAGAATTGAGTTTCAGAGCTTTATCTCTTCCAAGAGTGCTGGTCCCTAGGCTGGCGGTAACAGTATCCCCAGTGAATGTGTTTAGAATGCAGAGGTTTAGTTCCACCATAGGCCAGCATCAAACAAAAGCCCCGGTTAACCTTAGTGCCCACTGCAGCTTGCAGACTGTCCCTTGAACAGGTGTTGTAGAAACTCTTTTGTTTATTGTGGAGTTCATAGGATTGGCCACATTTGGCGGAGGATGTTGTTAGAAAAGGTGATATCATGATTTTGAAGAACTTGCTGTGTAGTGTTGGAGAAAGACGTAAGAGGAAGCATGTGAGAGGACGTATGTGTTCATAGATGCTTGACTATGGAGAAGAGAAAGCATGCCTCAAATGCCTGCTGACCTTCCATGGGCGTTGTGGAGGTTGAATTTTAGAGTTAGGTCTCTGTAGAGGATTGAATGGGAAGAGGAGAGGAGAGGAGGATCCAGCCAGGGAAGCAAACAGACCTCATTCAAGGAAGGTTTGAAGGCAGCCTCAGAACGTTCCCTTGTTGCTACCGCCCTGTTACTTCTTGATAACACTCACCTGGTGAGAGTCGCATATTTGTGACTGTTCATTTGACAGAGAGGGCAAGAAGCTAGCTGTGCAGGGCTTGGAAGGCACTACCAAGGATGTGGAAAAGCCTGCACAGAAAATTGACATGATCTGATGCATGTTTTGAAAGCTCTTCCTGTGAGGGTGAAGGAAATCACATGTTCACAGGGAAGTTGAGATACAAAGTCTCGGTGAGTGTTTGATGTGGAGCAATTTTCTTATTACAGAGACAGAACACCTTGCCAGGAACAATTTAAGGAAGGAAATAGTTTGGCTTACAGTTTAGGAGTGAACAATCCAGTATCACAGGGAGGAGTCAGGGGCTAGGGACACATTAGTGGCTGGTCATCTTATCTTCAGTCAGGAAGCAGAGGCTGGTAAATGCTGGTACTTATCCCCTTTTCTCCCTGTTCACTGTCTGAGACTCCAGCCCATGGGATGGTACTACCAACATCTAAGGTGGGCCCCCTTTCTTTACTTAAACATCTGAGAGACACCCTCAAAAGTATCCCAATAGGTGGGTCTCTCACGCCATTCTAAATCTAATCAGATCGACAAAGGAGATGAGACACCTCTAGGGCGTAGAGTTGGGTTTCTGGCTAGTGCAGTTGGTTATAGCATGTATGAGCATCAGCAACACTAGAAGAGAACCCTCATGGTGAGAATGTGTTGGATTTGATTCAGGGTAGGAGGACTGTAAGAAGCTGGGTTGGAGCTCAGAGAAGAAGCTAATATGTCAAGCAGGGTGGAGAATTTGTAGGGCTTTAGTTGAGGGCTTCTGGGAGTTGTAGGAGTTGAAAGGTTATGATGAAGACTTAAAGGGATCAGAGCTCCTTAACAACAACAACAACAACAACAACAACAACAAATCTTTTAGGACACATAGACACATGAGTTGCAGATATCTGAGAAAGCTGAATTTGTCTTGATCCGAGTGAAGATTAACTCAAAAGCACAGTGTGGCACCTTGAATGAAGCAAGGTTGTTTAAACCCAGCTGTCAGCTTTCCTCTGTTTTATTTCTGGACAAGCGTTTTTGTGTATGTAGGGGAATAGATGCAGAAGTTCTTCATGTTGAACCCCTTTCTGTAATCCTATGACTCTGTATAATATCCAGTCTAAGGGTCAACATTGTCTAGACAAGGAGTTGACAAGCCAGACTGTTGGCAATGACATATTGACAAGTTCTTAGCAGATGCTTTTGTCAACCCAAACTATGTATGACGTTAGGAAGCCTCAGGATACATCTTTCTACCTGCGATCTCATCACTTCAGACCTGGGTGGAATCAGGGCACATAGAGGATTAGTGTCATAGGGTAAAGAACCTTAGGGCTGTTCCAAAAAGAGCTATATGGTAGGTAATAAATTCACGGCTCATGAGGAAGACATTTCTAATGTGAGGCCACATATTTGTATTGAAGTCTCCAGAACTTTTCTGTGCATTTCCCTTCCCATTAAGAAACACAAGGGGTCAAAGGCCAGAAGATCTAGTGGAAGGAATGTTGTAGGCACCCGGACTGATAAGCATCTAAATTAGAACTCTCACTTTGCTCTTTCATTGTTGTGTGGAATTGAAT
>NC_137984.1:29749429-29771929 GCF_963924665.1 Micromys minutus
GAGAAAACAATAGGACTATGAGCTGAGGCCTTTGATTGTTAATGTGCATCATGGTTAGTTAATTTATAGCTGTTCCTGCTGTGCATTTAGTCACCATCCTCTACATCATTCTATTGTGCTTGTTAAAGGGAAACAGTTGGGGGTCTTCAAGTATGATTGTCACAGAACCTGGCTCTGGCTGTGGACTTTCCCCATTGAAAGTCTTTCTGGTGTGTGTGTGTGTGTGTGGGGGGGTTATACCTATGTGTATGTATTTCACACATGTTAACCATAAAATTTTAGCTCAGTTGTTTTAGGAAAGCCAAATGCCTTGTTCTGTACTGTGACAGTCTCAAGGACTGTGAACTTGTACAATTCAGTCAAGAAGAGAGAGTAAGTTGATGATCTTCTTGGGGCTAAAATCAGGAGAGAGGCTACTGATGTTCTTAAAGACATACTAAGAACCCCCCCCCCCAAGTAAAGATATTTATTAACTCGAAACTTACTAATTTGCACATGGAGGAGAAACTAATTAGGACATAAATACTTCTTTTTTCCTTCCGTCATCCAAGGGAGAAGAACATTTCTGGAAGTACCTGATGTGGTGTTTCTAGACAGATGACTAGTGTTTGTCCTTCCCTGGGGGAGATTTTTCAGTGCACAGAGACATGAAAGAGAATACGCTTTAGTTCCACTCTTAAAACACCTTGGTGTCAGTGTGGCCTCTGCCTATCCTAAGGTCTTCCAGAGCCAACAATGATTAGAGGCCCCCTCCTTCCATATATTAGACTGGGCAAAGCTCAGCACCAGAACAAGGAAATAGGACCATTTTTTTTCCCCCTGGCCATTTCATAGGTTTCTGTGTTCCTTATTCTATTTGCTAACATGAATCAGCCTGTGTCACCTGTCAGTGCCTGCATGTATATCACCGGGAAAAGGAACATTGTCTACTTTGATTATTGCTTTCCCCGGTTGTCACAGGACCTGATAGGCTGTTGTAGGTATGCTGAGTAAACACTGAGTAAACATGTGGATGGAGAATGAATAGAGAAGACTGGAGTCCTGCAACTAGTGAAATATTAACATGACCGAAATGTATTGCATGAAACAAAATTTAAGTAAAAGAAAAGAAGAAAAAAAAGAAAGAATATGGTTTACGCAAGGAGAATCAAATGTGTCAGCACGTGGAGTATCTGAAGCAGTCCCTGGTTCTCAGTCAGTACTGCATGCTTGTTTGTTGGTAAAGGACCTGGCCGTGCTGGAGCACAGGGAAGACTTGAAATGCCATTTACAGCCGGGCAGGCAAGCGTTTTGTCAGATAAAACCCAGCAGGAGTTTTTGTGGCTGGAATTGAGCAAGAGAAAACGAATGCTGTGTACGACTGTGTACTTTTTGCTCCAAGCCACACGTTTCTGACAGCAACAGTTGCCACGGTTCATATGCACACTGGAACACCCAGCAGGCACGGCCACTACCCCAGGGGATGGGTACGTCCTGAACATATCTAGGGATGCTATGCGATGTCTCTCAGGGCACACATAGTTAACTTTGCAAAATTTTAACTTAAAATTCGTTCTAAGGAAGCCGACTCCTGTTTTCAGAGATGAATGGGGGGTGAATGGGAGGTATGTATGTATGTATGTATGTATGTATGTATGTATGTATGCATGTATGTATTATGTATGTATTTTTGATACACAGTCTCAGTACATAACCCTGAATGCCCTGGAATACACTATGTAGCTCAGGCTAACCTTGGACTTATGTCGGTTCTCCAGCCTCTGCCTTCCAAGTGCACTGATCATAGGCATGTGGCAAGCTCAAATGATGCCTGAAACCAGCCAGCTTCTTGGGTGAACAAGTCTACAGGTCAGCTATAGAAACCTGGGTTGGAGCTGGAAGTGTAAATTAACATTGACACGGTCCTCCCATCGGGCATTTCTGGCAGTAAGCAGTTGGTTGGTGATTTGATTCGAAGAGAGACTTGCCTGTCAGTCTTGAAAATCAAGCATTCCTCACCTTCCAAGCATCTCTGCTTCGTTCTCCCTTGAAGTTTTCTCCAGTGGGGCCTCTCAAGCTCTGTCCTTTGCCAAGCTATTCTGGAATATTCCTAGTCGCTAAAGAAAAATTGGTCTTTGCTCTGAGTCTTCGAGGGGGAGGAGTCCTCAGTCAGAAATAAATAACCTGTCCTGGTGGAAAAGGAAGATGGCCACCCACAGTGTGAATCACAGGCAGAAGTCATAAGCCTCAGTGAGGAACTTACTCTAGCCTACATTTCCTTTTTCTTTCTAGAGACCTCATATGTCTTGGCAGATGAGGCGAAACCTGTGAGAAATGAATATGAACTTCGGGCCCCCAACTGTATAAGGGGAAAAAAAAATAAGAATCAGTATTGGGTTGAAATCACAGCCAACTGCAGAACTGCAGTCACCACCCTCCAAATAAACCCATGGATTTCAGAAAAATGGTAAATAATGCTTGAAATGGCAGACGCTAGAGTTGGGGAAATAAGCACCAGGTGTCTGGAGCAGGAAAACCGGAGAGAGCATACATTTTCCGTCAACAACCCCACCATAAATCCCAGCAATGCCACCATCACGACCCGCAGCCCTCCGGGAAGAGCCTGTTGTAAAAATGATAAATCAGAAGCACTGCACACCAGGTCTTGATAAAACAAAGAAAGTTAGTCGCAGGGTCTGATATACATCTGTAATCACAGAGAAACAGAGCTTGATGGTTGGAGGGCCGAGCGTGAGGACAGGCAAACTTACGAAGCGGGTGGCTGCTTAATATTCTGATCAAGACGAGCCTGGGACAATACAGCAGAAAACAGATGACTCTGTGGGAACTGGTCACAGTGCAAACTTGTTCCCAAGAACAGGACCATATATATACCAGTCTTGTTGATCACAGCTTCACACTCAGTAACAGAGAACAGACTGTCCACACCACCACCAGAAAACAGGGCGGATGGATTTTCTCATTTTGTTGTCTCTCTTTAAGAAAATGAACTGCTGCGGCATTTCCTCAAGCCACCATCCTAATCACATTCTCCTACGACTCTTAGACTCTTAGGTTCTGTCCATTTGTGCGTGCCATGACTGAGGCGCCAGGATGCAGGAAACATCTTGAGGCTGACAAGACGTTAGGGTCAAAGGTCAACAGCTTCCATCACATTGCCCTTCTTTTTCACTGAACAGCCATCTAGCTGCTGTCAGGGACTCTCAAGGACTGTTTATAATGCAGCTTTCAGGGAGGGAGGTAGGGAGGGAGGAGAGCATCCTGTGTGGGAGTGTCTCAAGGGCTGAAGTCTAAGGAAGGTCCCATGAAGTGTTTACCTAACACGGTATCTTCTGATCTTGATGTATCCATGGTCTGGAGGACATGATGGAGTCAGGATGACAAGTCTCCATCTTGCTCTTCTACCTGGCTGATGGCGCTTCTAAGTTATTATGTCGATGCCTCATAGCCTAGCATACTATTTAGGGCAGGGAGTTCTGGCCTGCACCTTCTTTCTCTGCGCCTAGACTTGATGAATCAGCAGCAGCTGGGGAAACACAGAAATGCAGGTTGTCAGGTTCTATCCTGACACATGGAACTAGAAACTCAGAAGCGGGCAAGCCAGCATGCTGGGCTATAATGAGGTTTTCGTAATGCTAATGTTTAACAGTACTGGTCTAGGTAAAGCAGGGTAGCACTTACTAAGGGCATCTGTGTGATTTCCAAGCTAAGTTCATGGTGTATGTTTTATACATTCGCATGACTTTAGGGGCGATCAGCTCACTTTAAGGGTTGAAAAACATCGGGCTGAGGATTTCAAGGCCTTGCTCAGGATTATCAGGAAGTTCTGTTGCAAAGCTGGGGTCATAAGCCATAGTGGGTCCTTCTGACCCAACTTTACTTGATGACTGACTAGTCATGGCTCACAGCTCCTCCCGGAATGCAAAGGGGCCCAACTTGTTCTTTTATGACTTTAGAATTTAGGGGACTTCTTTGAAGAAATAGATGAATAAATGTATTTGTTAGGCTGTATGATGATGTGGGATTTAATTCTCTCTATGTTAAAAGTTATGCTCTAGTTGGAAGTGTTTGGATCCCATGCATATTTGGTAGCACTCTTGCTGAGGGTCAAAGTAAATACAGTTGGAGAAGTCACAGGTGTGCAGTGGCAAAGGGACTTGTCCCAGAGCGAGAAGGCCTTCATTCCATCTTTGTATTTAGAGGCCACATGACTAAACTGTTTACTTTATCTGAAGCCCAATCGTGTCCCTTGTATAATAGCAGGGAAATAGTTTGCCTTTCTCATAGTGTTATGAAGAGGGTCAAACGAGAGAAAATGGAGACGAATGTTTCCAAACCTTCAAAAACAAAGGGCCTATTGCACACAGTTATCTACCACCCTTGGCTCCAGAAATGCTCCTGTGTCAGGAGACCAGAAGCTTCTTTCTGGAACAGTCACCTAAGTGTGTCTCCAGCAGACAAATCAATTGTATTCAGGCACAGGGCCAGCAGCCCCACCCCCACCCCAAAGGGGGACATTAGGGTGAGTGTGAAATCCTGTGTGCATCAGAGGACTGTGGATGTGAAAAGCCAGCATGTGTGCTGCTGGTGATGTCAGGCCAGGCAGCAGCTCACCCCCAGCAGAGGCTAGTCATCTAGGATGGGATCCAGAATAGAAAGCAGGAGGAAGGATCTAGGGGGTCTGAGGTGCTGACAGTCAGGTGACATTTTACTGTGGCAACATGCAGGAGACTCTGTCATCTTGGGAAAAGTCCACATCTTTTTTATGCAGGCAAGCCACAGCTCTCTAATGATGATTTGAAATCATCGTTTCTCCAATCTTGAATTTCAATACATGGTTGATAGTATTTTTTTTTTATTATGAAAACTATTATGCTGTGTAAAGTATTAAAACAGGTATTTCACCCTTACAGTGAGTTGGGTATCTTGGTGCTACAGCTCAAATACCTCTTATCTTAAATGTTTGAGACCAGAGTGCTTGGAATTTTGGAATATTTGCACAAACACACATATACATGATTGACATATGTTGGGGATAGATGCAGACTGAAACACAGAACACATTTGATATTCCATTTCTATCCTCTCATATGTTTTGCAGAATATTTAAACGCTATTTACACACAAGTCACTGTTTTATAGTGAAGATATTTTTCCACCAGTGATATCATTTCAATCTTCGAAAGTTTTGTCTTTGGACTGTGTTGGGTTGCAGGTTTTTATGTTGGGTGGGGGGAGGTCAGTGTCTCTATTGCACTAGGAGAAGTGCTAAGACCCCCAAATGGCTAATAACTCACCAAGACTATATTCAGTAGTGTGGCAGGGCTGGGGTTGGAATGCGGGGCTGTCTGGGGTCATCTCCTGCCTCTGTCCAGCTGCTATGCTGAGGCCACCCAAATGGTCATAGCTGGAGAGGCTGCAGCCGGGCCTTGCCACATCTCTGAATGTGACTCTAATGTTTGTCTAACCCTAACCCTCACAGGTTTGTCCAGATCTGCGGTGATTCCTGAAGTTCCATGCTCTATGAGTTCCTTCTTCTGGTGACACTCACTAGGCAGTTTCCCAAGTCTATCTTTAGACCTACCTCCTTGCCAAAGTCCGGGTTCCACACCTTCATATGAGACCCAACAAACTAGAATCTGGGAGTGAAGATTTTTGAATTTGCCTTTCAAGATGCACCCCAGTGATTTCCACAGGCAGCAATGTCTGAAGACCAGTGTGGTGCTTCTCTCTCTTCTTGGGACATCCTCCTTCCAGCCCAGACTTTCTGTTTCTGCTTCCACAGGGTTATCTTCCGATACTATCTCAGGTGGGACTCTTGGGTGGCTTTTCTCTGTTTCCACAGGATAAACTGTCCTCCCTTGGTTTTCCTACCCGTCCATTTCTTACTTGAAAAAATCCTTCAACGTCTCTGTGATTCCTTCTTCTCTTGAGCTCTTTGAGTTCAAGAACCATTTTCTATTGCTTCTTTTCTTTTCTCTACTGTTTCCCACATTACTGAAGAGTAGGTAGTATCCACAAGTGTCTGTGTGCAAGCAGGTAAGCGCAAGGTGGGATGGCCTTCTCTTGCATGGAATGCAAGCACATAAAGAGATCTATTTACTTGCCTTGAGCCATGCCTCTGAATTCCACACAAATGACAAGGCTGGCCCTTATAGGACCCCAGCACCCAGTTTCAGTGGGTATAGTTTTTATACAAGCCAAAGCACAGATTTATCTAATTTTAGTGAGGATCAGATGTGTTCAAGGCTAAAAGCCCTTTCAAAGGCTAGATGTTCTGGATTTTCACCAATGCATGGCTGTGTATAAGCTGGATAGTAATGGCTCTGTGCTGGGAGCTGACCAGACTTATGGCTTTGATTCATTAGCCATTCTTCTATCCTTTGACTGGGGTGAGGCGTCCTACAGGATAAGATTGTGTCTGCAGCATTGGGGAGCTATCAAATAATGTTTTTGGAAAAAAAAAATCTCACTTTGAGTTTTTTACTTCATTTTCCACAACTTTCTTTTCGTCATATCTGCCACATTATAAATTCCCCTGAAGGAGTTCAGGTGGTGAAAAAACAGAAAACAAAAAAACAAAAACGAGGCCATTAAAGACCTCATGTCTGTCAAGCTCCAGTGATAGACAGACATTCATGGCAGCATCGGGAAACCTCTTCACTTCCCAGACCTGGTAGTTCCTCTCTGCTCCTGTTGGCCTGCATGTGTTTTAAAGACTTTCCAGGGTGATTGTTTCTGTTTAAGTCACATCATCTGTGGAGTTCAGAAATACACACCAGGGCTTTGAAACCTCCGATAAAGTTCTTGTTTCAGCATTAGGAGGGTTTCAAACACCTCGGCAGCCGCTTGGCCATCTGTAAATAAGACGTCCAACGAGGAAAACATCGTGGGGAAGGCGTCTCACTCAGTCTTTCCGTGGCGTCCATCCACACCATAGGATTTCAAGATGACAAATATGGAAAGGGTGTGAGAACACTTTAAAAAATATATTATTACTTTGAAACTTGGACCCAAGTTCAAACACTGAATTTAAAGGAAACTTATGAATCGAATCTGAGTTATTTATTGTCTCTGTCAACTTTCAGAGATTAAATTTACGTTGGAGTAAAGCAAATTCAAGGCTGTCTTTGAGCAACAATAGTGTACATTCTTCCTTTGATTTGCTTCTTTTTGAGTCTTGCCTCTTATGTGATGTGTTGGCAGTGATGGGCCCTGGCCCTGGGCAGACATACATATTCATCTCAGGTTACCATTGCATCCCCGTGTCCTCTCCTGGATCACTGGCTGACTAAGCCAAAGAACGAATGCTTTGTTATTTCAGTCATGTCCAAAGGGGTTGTGTTTAGAAAACAGACCAGGAAAAGAAAGTTTGTTCCCATCAGGTAGTAGATGCTGAGTCAGCTAATCACAGGATGTCTAGCACTGGAGTGTCAGAAAATCTATTAGTTGCAGTCATGGCCAAAGTCCTCCAACTCCCCTGCTACACACACACACACACACACACACACACACACACACACACACACACAGCCCTAAGTGTGCTCACCAGAACTTCGCAGATACACAAGCAGGCTCACAGATGTCATGAGTGAGCCTAGTCCTTCTATGGAAGACAGGGCTCGGCTAGAGTGATGACTCTAGCTTGTTGTGTATTTATGAGGACGTGAGTTCAGATCCCTGACACTTACCTACATAAAAAGCTGGGTACTTTGGCATGCCTGTAACCCCAGTAATATCTAATGCTGAAGGGGGTATTGGAATGGAGATGGGCAGACATACAGACTCATGCCTAGCCGGCCTCACTGCAACCATAAGCTCCAGGTTTGTGAAAGGCCGTGTCCCAAACACAATGTGGAGGCAGCAGGGAGATAGCACATGGGTAAGGTCCCTTCAATCAAACCTGAGGACCTAAACTCAACTCTTGGGACTTAAACAGTAGAGGGAGAGAACAGCATCCCACAGGATGCTCTTGGCTTCCACGAAGAGATGGCACATGTATCCCCACCCACATATACATTCATAAATGAACAAACAAACAAACAAACAAACGAATGGAATTTTTATGAAGTGTGAGAGTTAAAAGAGGAAGATGACCAATATCAACCTCTGGCTCTCATACACGTGCTTATGAACACAAACGTGCATACATGCATACACAAATGTGTGTGTGCGTGCGAACACAGATGAGAAGAGGGAAGGAGGGAGAGAGGAGGAAGAAAGAGAGGTAGAAGAGGGTTTGTGTTACAGAATATAGAAAATTGTGATTTTTGAGGGGGGATGGAGAGAGAGAGAGGGAGGGAGGGAGGGAGGAAGGGAGGGAGGGAGGGAGGGAGGAGAGAGATTATGTCATAAAAATAGAGAAAATTGTGACTGGGGGTAGAGAGGGAGAGAGGGAGGAAGAGAGAGGGAGGGAGGGAGGGCTCATGCCACAGAATAGAGAAAATTGTGACTCAGGTTCCTGCTTTTTTTTTTCCTGGTCCTGTTATTCTCACATTTCTTTCCCAGATGCCAACAGTAATACAGAGTAATGGGAGAGGAAAAAGGTTTAAGTACCTGGGTCCCAGTCTGTCAGTTTGTCTTGTCTTGTCTATCAGTCTGTCTCTCTCTGTATATGTTTATCTGCTTTCTCTCCCCTCTCCTGTGTGTAAGCATATCACTGTCAGTTTTGTCTGTCTGTCTCTGTACATGTCTGTGTGTGTCTGTACCCTCCACCCCTTCCCCCTCTCCCAGTGCATGTGTATCTCACTGTCTGTCTATTGCCTGTCAGACTCCCAGAATTTTATCCAGCCTCTGGCACAATGTAGCCTCTGTAGAAAAGATATTAGGAACAAAAAACAAACTTGAAGATTCAGGAGCAGGCGGCCAGAATTATGAAGAAAAACATTCAGAGGATGCCATGAAAAACATCTGGGGATTGTAGAAAGCCCGGCAAAGAAAATGTTTAATTATGCGCCGTATGCAAAAGTCATCATGTTTAGATTGATACTGGAGTCTGAGACTGCGTGGGGCTTAAGTAGTCCACAGTGGTGCATCAATCTCTTTACTCCTTTAGAAATGATGTTTTTCTTTCAGTGATGACAAATGCTCTCAAACTGTTAGATCACGCTGCAGTAGTGGTCCAGGGGCTTTAATGAAGTCCAACGTCACTAACAAAGTTTCCAAATGAGCTTCTCAAAGTTTTCCAGTTAGATCTCGTTGCCTTTCTCGGCTCTTTTCTTCCTCACGCCCCACGCCAGATATTCTCCTGCCCCCTCTCAGAATACAAAGGTTGCCTATACTGGTGACCCATCTAAGAGCCTGGTAAGTCCTTAGAAATAGTGCATTTTGAGAAGGCTTCTCATTTTAAAACCTCAGGAGTTATCATTAACTTTCCAGTGTTAGTTACAGTGAGTTTGATTTCTCAATAGTTTACACTGAAAGGCACACCAAGCATTTGTCATACATAGGAGATTATTTCTGCTTGCCAATGATTCTCTTATGCCTTTATAAATGTGTAGGACGGTGATTTTATATAGCTTTGCTTCATGTCAGGAGGGATGTAGGAAGAGGAACAGTCCCAGGTGACCACGGCCGCAGACTCTCACAAAATGCAAATATGAGTAAAAAGCACCAAAAGTGGCTCAAATTTAGTGACCTGCGTATGAAGATGACTTTATAGCCACACAAGTTCAGTTGTGAGGAAGGTAGGTTTGTGGCATCTCAGGGTCAAAGGAAAGTGATGAACAGGTTTCAAATGAAAACCCGATTTGAATGGGAATGAGACTGAGGGCAAACTAACCTGGCACATTTATCTGGAAACCCTTACCCATCCCAGGGAGGCCAAAGCTCCCTGTTGCTGTATTGCACTTTGGAGAATTTTATGGACTTAAGTTCTTGGGATTTTGATCCTCTTTTATTGGACCAGGCCTCTTTAAGTAAACATGCGGCTTGTGAGTCAGTGGACAGATTTGTTACTCACACTTGAGTGTGTCAAAAACGTTTCCCCAAGTGTCAGTAGGGCTCACAGCCATAAAAATATGAAGCTCCTCCCACCTCCTTCACATCTGTCACTCCTCATTTTCCCTGTATGGTTGGAAACTACAAATGACCAGGCCTGTAGGTATTTTCAACAAGATGGCAGGCTCCAGGAAGCCCAGGGGCTTCGTTCACATGCCCGTCTGGAAGTAGGCTCACTTATTACCTGATAGGGACAGTTTCGGATTCGAGTGTCAGACATGGAACACAGGCTGTTTTGAGACCTGATGTATTTCTCAACTGTGGATCCTGAGACAACCATTGTTTGGCATGTTCCTCTTGTTCTTCTCGTCGGCGTGAGCAAACTCCACGACTTCTCACAAAGAGCCACCTGTTCCAGGGTTTACACAGGTTATGTTGGATTTATGTGATACAATAGGATCAATTTAATTATGCTTTTTTCCTTAAGTACAACTCTGCCTGGACTTACTTCACTCCCTGATACACGCTCGATTTTTATAGGCAAAACAAAACAAAACTGCCAGTCCTGACTTGACTTATCTTTACGGCGTCATGTTACTCCAGTTTCTTCTAATATGCATTAAAGGCTGTAGCCGTTCAGCATGGAAAAAAATGGCTGCTCCAAAGTCCCCACACCCCTTGTTATTTATAGTGTTTCAAAGTATTCGAATTACTACAAAAGATTTACTCATATAGCAGAGTGTGTAAAATTTAAAATCAATAAAGTATATAAATTTCGGGCTTCTCCTAGAATTGATTCCTTATTCTAATAGCTCAATGTTTAATACCATATACTTTTTTTATGTCATCACTGCAGTAATAATATCTCTAGACTTTTTTTCTTTTCTTTCCAGAGCTCTGTGGCAGTTTGGAATTTCTGATACCATCTTTTTTTTCCCCTACAGTTGTCTCAGACAGTTGCTGCTCCTTGGACAGCTTCTAAAAATGAGCAAGCAGATGAGAGTTGTCAGTGTGTTTCCCTGGAGGTAGAAACACAAATGTTTTCTTTCGATGGGGAGACAGCTGGCCATTTGCTTTCGTGGAAGAAGAGACAGAAAGCTTTGAAGTTTGAATGTCGGAGCAGTGGTGTATTGAGCTCCTAATACAACTTATTATTATTATTATTATGTTTTGAAAACGAAAGCATTAGCTCAGTTCTCTGTCCCATGATTGTCAAGTGTTGCTTTGCTTGCAGTTAGACAGCCAGCGTTGGGCACCAAACACTGCGCCATTGTCACCCAACAGTTTCCTTGTGGTGTATTTACTATGGCGAATCTTATCTGATTGTAGAACTCACAGGGAACTCTGCTTTACTTCTAGCTGTAGACAGAAAGATAATCCAAAGAGAAGGCAGCGAGCGGATCCTCTTCGAGCTCACGGCTACTCTACCAGGGTTTGACTCAGTGCTGTCTGGGTCCCAGAGCCGAAAGCCTTGAGCTGACCTTAGTTTCTGGAAACGCAAAATGTCAAACACTAACATGCCAGTGAAATCTAAACTTGCTTTCATTTCTTAATGGCCCTCTCGGCCCGTGAAGAACACAGGTGGACCACTGCTTTCTTAGGCACGGAACAGGAGTGCCCGTGGCTGTGGCAGGTATTTTCGCTCGCTGAGCCGAGGCTTTCTAGCCAATCTCTTAAATTATTCTTCCTCTTAGGCTTGTTTAGTTTAGTGATTGACAGAGTCCTCAACCAAATACCAGAGGATCTTGATTTGAATCCCAGCACACCTTATTTTTCTTTGTAAGCTCAGTGCAACTCCTTCACACCATCTATGCCTGTTAAGTGGGGATTAAGGACTTTGGGCCTACCTCACCCACAGGTTCTGAGTAAGCGCAATGCGTTCCGAAACCCAGGGCATGTGGAAAATTTCAGCTTTACACTTTTCCTCCAGGCAAGGTTTCTTTCTCTGAGAAAAAATCTCTGACTGGTAGCTTTAGGGATAAGGTAGCCAGATTCAATGCAGAATGCACTGTCAAAGGAACTGAATTTCAATTGAAAAAATTATATATATTAAACATATAAAATGCAATAAGTAATATATAGAAATGCATTTTGTATATTATATAAACATTAAAAATTATATATATTAAATATATAAAATATAATAAAATATAGAAATGCATCTTGTGTATTATATAAATATATTAGTATATCATAAATGCATGTATTATATATATATACTTATATAAATACATGCACATATTATATATGTATATCCGAATATACATATATACATACCTATCAACCAGAAGTATATTTATATACCGTGAAATATCTGGGAAATACTTTTAAAATATTACTTATTTGTCTATGAATCACATTTAACTGGTTGCCTTGCGCTGTTTTTGTTTGAGGATTTTACACATACTAGAATGTGTTTTTGATTAAATTCACTCCTCCTTCCTTCCCCTCCAGTTTCTTCCCAATATTGTTCCATCATTTCCCCCTCCCAACTTCATGTGTTCTCTTTAAAAACCTATAGAGTCTCCTTAGTACTTCCTGCATGTGCACAGGTATAGGACCCTGTACTGAAATGAAGCATGGGTAGCCACTCAGAGACGGACTATTCCACCTACTCTCTCCCCTGTGTCCATCAACTGCCGACAGCTTCCCAGGAAGGGGCGGGGCATCACGACACCCTCCGACCCCCACTTAGTCGGCCTGATCTTGCGCAGGTCTTGTACGACTGCTTCCTGGTGTCTTATGTTTGTACTTGCTAAGCCGGCAACTCTCTTCACAGCTTCTGGTGAGAAGTGTGGCTCTGTTTTTAGCATGTAGACAACGAGCAGCCTGAAGAAGTGGGGGAGTACACGCGCAAGGCAAGTTTATGGTTCTAGCTGAAGAACTTAGCACCGGGTTAAGTGCAGCGTCCTGGTTTGCCTTGCGCGTACCTGCCAGGTTGACATATGTGAGGTATGAAATGACAGATTTAGTTTGGGTAGTTTTTTCTTTCCACAAGTTCTTTGTGAGGATGAGTTTGATGGGGGAATTGCCTCTGGAAGGCTGCAGTGCCCGTGACAGACACTGATACTTCTGGGAGATGGCCTGTCTGCTTCCCGGCAGAACCAGGCTGTGGAATCCGCTGTCCCAGGAGGAGGGGCCAGGTCCTTCCTAAGATCTCTCACTGCCCTTTGGGTTCAGTGCTTAGACATCTATGTGGCCCCTGCTTGAGTTTTGCCTGGACTTGTCTGCTTTGGAGGCTTCTATGCTTAGTACAGTTTGGTTAATTTTCTATGAAAAGAAAAGATAAAAGTTTGGCAGCGCTCACTTTATCACTAACTCCAAAGAGGTGAGTGTGGAAAAATGCCCTATATGTGATGTAAACCTTGTCTCCGGAGACCTGCTATGGTGGGATAGTCTGGCAAGCACTGACAACTGTGGCTCCCACCTCTTTAGGTGCCGGAGACTTTACAAGTGTACCAATCATTGACCCTTCAGTGTGTACCTTTACAAATCTGACAATTGCTTAGCGGTCTCCTGCACATCAATAAATAGATGGCTGGCCACCTTGTCCATAATATGTCCCCTCTTCTGTACTGCTTAACACCGACCATGTCTACTTCTCATTCTTTTTTATCTTGATGTGTATGATCAAATATAAAGTCTTGTAGATACCTAGAATCAGTGCCCGGTTTAGAGCTGGAGCAGCCACCACCCAGCCATCACTGAGCAGATCCTAGATTGGCCATCTTACTCTCCTGGGGCCATGTCTCACATAGTGGCTCTTAAGCCTCTACTGTGTTCTGGAGCTGTGGGTTTGGTCCCTATAAACCACTGCAGATAGGTGCACAGTCTGTCACAGAGTCACCGCTAGCACTGAAGGAGTAGAGAGTTACAGTACCCATGTATTTACATGATTTACAGTATCCATGTACCCCCTGCAGGATGCTCGGCAACCCTGAATGGCATGACCGTGTTGCTATGTGCATCTGCAGGCGGATCTTTGGTACCTTGAGGGAAGAGACCAGAGAGTCTCAAGGTCAGAGTCAGTGATCACACTGATGCTTGTATGGTGTCTGCTTAGCACACATCTCTGCACTGGCTTGCCCTGGGAAGCCCGGCAGGGCAGCTGCATGATGAAATACAGCCGGAACTGCAGTCTCCACTGGCTCCCGCGCACGGGAACTCTAGAACATTCTCTTGTATGTTGTTTTGTTTTTGAAGCAAGTATATTCAGGTTCAGCTTCAACGCATCTCAGTTTTTACCCTGCTCCTCTCAAAGCATAGATTTCTAGGTCTCACCCACAAGGATTCTGATTCAGTAAGTCTTAGGAAGAACCCAGGAACATATGCTTCTGAGGAACTCCCAGGACTGATCTGCAGGACTGATTTGGTGACATTTTGGAAGAACATCAGAACCACATGAGCTGGAACTTAGAGGGTCTGTAGAAATGCTCGCTTAGCAAAACTCCTTTTTGGGGAGTAGGAGGGCCTCAGCTTGATTCCCAGAAATCAAGTTTTTAACAAACAGAACAAAACCAGACAACCATGAAGGCATGTGCTTCTGATCTCAATGCTGAGTGGGCAGAGACAGGTAATTCTCTAGGGGCTCTCTGGCCAGCCAGCCTAACCAAGTATGTGGCTGGTTTTAGCTTCTGGCATCAGGATCATGGCCCTAGTCTGCTGCGCTCTCCTGACTGACTCAATCCAACAAAGAAGCCCCTCTGTCTTGTTATTCGAACTCCAGCTATATTTTTTTGGGTTTGGAATGGTCTCCTCTGCAATTCTTGTTCATGCTCGTAGTGATTACCATATTCCTCACTCATTGCACACCTTCTACCTGCCACATCCCATGTGTACATTTAAATTTCACAGCAATCCAAAAAGCCGAGTGATTTTATCTGTGTTAAACACCTTAGTAACTGGGGGCTCAATCATTATCTGACCTCCAAGTTAAGCAGATGGGTTAGGACTGGGTGAGCAGATGGGTTGGGAAGGGCTGGAGGTAGGATTCAAGACTTATTTTGCTAGACATCTAAGCCCCCACCTCACACATGCTTTTCTACATAGCACGTGTACTGCTGTTCTACCTTAAGATCTTAAGTGTTTGCCGCAGTTATACAGTTGATAGCACAGTCCTTTAGATGTGACCCTGGTTGCTACGTGACCAAATGGAAGGAGAAAAGAGCTAGGGTAAGGATTGAGATAGCTCCAGGACTTTTAACAAGAACAACAACAACAAAATTGTCACTTTATGTGGGCAAACATTGCTTGCCAAGATGATGTTTTATTAATGATCTGGTTTAATGATGGTCACAACTATTCCAGGTAAGAGCCATATTAATAATGGACAAGATAAACATAGTTATTGTCTTCTTCCTAAGCCAACTGAGGATTAGAGGTAAGGTGACTCAAGAAGGTGCTAGACCAAGGCCTGGTCCTTAGGTTCCCAGTCTTGCCCAACAGCACCTTTACCAACTGAGCAATCTCCACAGCCCAGAGTCTTCAGTTTTAAGGTTCTGTGAAGATCAGAGCAATTGTTTTTAAAGCTAGCAAATACTGCTCTAAATGCTTTCATAAAAAAATCTCATTGTATACTTAGGGAAGTATTTCCATTTCTTTCCTATCAATTATAGAAGGAAAAAAGGCAAGAATCTGTCACTTCTGGCTGTGATGTTTGAGAGTGATTGATCCATTCTTGGTGACTATGGACACGGGAAACATGGTAGACAAGAAAAAGAAACAGCAGAAATCAGGTGAAAGTTAACAGTATGTACATGGGTATTTAAATATCGGGAATTTGAACTTGTGAGGGCTGAGTTGCCTCTGATTGCCATGACTTTTCACTGGATGACTTGTCTGTTGTCCTAGAGGCCCAAGGAGGTAGAACTTGGCAATGGAATAGGACTGGGGGAATGAAAAGATGGGGTCAAAATTCTTGTGCTTGCAAAAGGCAAAAATGCAATTCTGATTTACTAGTGAGGCTTGGGGTGGGTTGGTGCCAACTGTGCTGAATTCAGGACTCTGGACATCATTATGGCTCAGAGGCCCTCTCCGTCTCTGTGCCTGGAATTCTTCCATGTTGCTCGCATTCTCAGTCCATCTCTCTTCTGGTTGTCATTCCGGGAATCCCATTGCCAGTAACAAGAAGAGCTCAGCTCTTCCCAGTGATTTTCGTGGAAGTGTAGAATATAGACTGTGGCCTGGCTTGGGTCCCATTTCCAACCCTGAGCCATCCACAGTGGCCATGGGTGAAATGTTCCAATTGTCCAGGCCTACATTGGCTGTGTTTGGGAGTCTGGATGGGACAGGATAGAGGCAACCCACCCTGAACAGTGAGTCTCAGTGGGTTGAGAAGACCATCTCTAGGAAAATATTACTGGGTTCAGAGCAGGGTGGATGATGAACACCCCAAAACTCATCAGTGCCCCCTTGTGCTTGTCAAACAGTCAGCGGTCAAACAAAAAAGAAACAAAATAAATAAAAACAGACAAACAAACAAACAAACAAAACCTAGTCAAAAGATAACCAACGGGAGAAGAAGGGTTTGCTTTTTTAAAGGCCACATATCCTTGAACAGTTTCTCACCTGTTTAAATGAACATTTTGGAGGATATGTTCACCCTTAACCGGGGTCCAAGTGTCTTTAAATTAATTTGGAGTGTCCAGGAGTATATCTGCAGCTGCTTTCTTTCCATAATTTAGATGAAGTTGCTCTGTTCATTTAGATGTCTTATTATCTTGGTGCCTTCCTTCTCTGTTGGGATATATAAATTCCTTTAGGATAAGGGCTCTGCATGTCTTATTTTGTAGGTGAACTCTCAGCACCCAGCGCACTGCCCAACTAAATGGATAGAAGTCCATGGGCTCTCATTGACTTGTTATTGGTTGGGGGCATTTTTTATGAGCTACATTCTACCCTGAAACTGCTAATGTTTTGAAAATAGCAGTAATTCCAGAGAGCATTTCCCCTCTGTCTAGTAGACTGTTGAAAAATTTTAGGGCTCAGGGTATGTTTTTGGCTAGTTTGAGAAGAAAAAGACTATTTGTATAAATCCCTGGGGATGATTCTTTCCCCAGATATGGGTCCTGTGATAATCTAGAGGCAACTTATTTTTCTTCTCATAACTCAAAATGTCTACAGTGCAAATTGGATTAGTATTTGCAAATATAGAATATATAATCTGCTTGAAAGTAGCAATAAAATCACAGTGCTTAGATAAATCTATCCTCTTATGAATGGGTCTCAACTCTAGTTAATTTCTCACTGAAATTCAGCAGCTTGGAAGAAATTCTTTTTCTCAACAATTAATTCATTAATTAATTTACATCCTGATCCCAGTCCCCACCCATCCTCTGCTTCCAGTACCACCCTTACAAATCCCCCTATTCTGTCCTCCTCAGAGAAGTGGAAGCCCCCATGGGTACCACCCCACCTTGGGACATCTAGTTGGCAGCAAGATTAAACACGCCCTCTCCCACTGAGGCCCAACCAGGTGGTCTAGTTAGGGGAAGAGAATCCAGTGGCTGGCAACAAGAGTCAGAAACAGCCCTGGGGAGAAATTTCTCAGCTTCATTTTCTTCCAGGGTCCAGTTTCCCCTGTGAGCTGGCTCTTAAAAAGAATCAAAAAAGATGAATTCCTTGGTAGACAGTCAGGAATATGTCCCTATCTCCTTTGCATTAGAAACATGGATTCCCTATATTCCAAATCCATGCAGAAAGCAAGCGGCGGGGAAAGTTAGTTCTGCAGTACAGTGAGTCAGAGCTTGGTTCTGGAGTCAGACCTGGCCTGCTTCTCCGTCTGACGCATGGCACTCAGTTTGACAGGGCAGCAGCAGTGAGTCTTAGCTAAGAGAATATAGCGCTGCACAGGGCCTTTTCATGGTAGGCTGTCCACGGATGTCAGCTGAAAAGTGGATATTTGTTGTTAAAAGCGGGCAGATAACAGACCTGGAAGAAGAGGTTGGCAAGATAGGGTCAATTTAGAAGAAAATAATTGCATCTCTTCTTAACCAAGGATGCTCCCTTCACTTCTGCTGAAGGTCTATTTAAGTCATGTTACAGGATGACAGTGTGTGTGTGTGTGTGTGTGTGTTCACTACAATGAGTGATACAGAAGGTACTATCTGATAGCTTACTTGTTTTAAACATCAACCTATGGACATTGCTTTTACTGGCTGATAATGACAATTATTATATAATTATAAACAGTATGACTTGTTTATTTACACTTTAGTTCATTTTTTAAAAAAATTTGAGACATAACTTTATGTAATTTGGACTAGCCTGTAGTTGAAGGCAATCTTCTGAGTCTCCCGTCTCTACCTTCCAAGTGCCGGAATTACACACAAAGTCGCCACCATTAGTGTTGTAGTCTGGGGTGGAGTCTATAGCCTAGTGCATGCTGGGTGATCACCCTGCTGGTCAAACCTCGTCTCTATTCACCAGCTTGCTTATTAAAGATTGAACACTGGAAGTATTTAGTGTTCAAATGGTAGTAGCTATATTTCTGTTTATTTTCTTTAAATATTTTTTTCATGCCTTTTGAACTGTAAGAGCATTACTCACATATCATATGTGTGTGTGCATGTGTGAGTGTATATGAACGTGGACGTATATGGGTGTGTGAGTATATGTGTGTGTGTCTCTCTGTGTGTGTGTGTGTGTGTTAGGATGCTTACATTCTTTCAGGAAGAAGGAAGCTTGACTATTGAAGAGATGTTTCTGTGTGTTTGTTCACAAAATGCTTTTCTCTTCAAGCAAATGCTAAATCTGGTATTTGAAAAATGCTTTGAACTATTTTTGTAGACATTACTGTGCAATGTTAACATATCTATTTGTATAAGCACGAGCAAATCCTGCAAGGCTTTCATGCAGAGGCTCCTGGTGTAAAACATGACAGGACAGGAGACAGGTGGGATGCTTTGACTTTAATATTCAAGCTTTTGTCTTCAAATTTTAAGCTATTCAGCTTAAATTGTTAGGCCCCCTCCCACACAAAGGAGTTCATTTCCAGATTTCTTGTTTGAATGTGAAAGAGGACACTTTGCTATACTTTCTTCTTGGTTATGAGCTTACATAGGGACCCAGGAGACCAAATAGTGTGGTAGGGAAAATAGTGTGGTGCTCAAAAAAAAAAAAAAAAAAAAAAAAAAAAAAAAAAAAAAACAAAAAAACTGCCTTGGAGTCGAAGAAATGGAGGTTAAAATCCTAACTACAACCTGCTAAATGGATTACCTTACTTTTCTCCCCTTAAAGTGGAGATGATAATGTTGACTTCATATGGTGGCACTTCGCATTTTCTTTGTATCAATAAAGAATAGCGGCTGTTTGTCTGGGCTGCAGGCCCTGCTGGAGTTGGCCAGTTCCCAGCTGCCCAGAGCACGGGCAGGCACAATGGAGTGAGTGAGTTGGGAGCCATAGGAGCATAGAATAATATTGTTCCTGGGGTCTGGCTTGGGACACACTCCCCCGCAGATCCGCTCTGCTCTGCCTCTTGTCCTCTCTTCTTTGAGTAGAGGACAGAGGAGCAGAAGGACCCAAGAGGGTGACTATGGTGTTGGAACCAAAGGTGAGGTGGAGCCTTTCGGGCTGGGGCTCTGCTTGGTTCTGCCCTGGCTTCCAGCTGTCAGATGTGGGGGGTGGGCTCCTGTGGGCAGGCCTGATCCCCACTTTCCCTCTTTATTATTATGCTGAAATATCTGTTAAAACCTTTTTAAAAAAAGAATGGAACAAAGAGCCCCAGATAACTAAGTTCCCAGTGTTTAGTTATTTTAGGGGTTGAGTTGAATATGACGGAGAGTTGACTTCCAAATGTACCGAGAGAGATGCTCAAGTGTGACGTGTAGGACGCTCCAACAGTGCTCACCTGGCCCCCAGCCTTCTCATATTAGCAATGATGCTTGCACACAGTATTTGCTGTGCAGAGGAAGGGGATGGGCATAACTCCTGTACTCATTCCAAGTGGAAGGCATTTCCATAATCGAGTCGAGAATATTGAACATACACCTGAATGAAAGGCTTGGTGCTGGTCTCCAGGCCTCGGTGGTCAGGGCGAGCCAACACCGTTGCTTTCCCACCCATTCCTGCTCCTTTTCTTGCCAGCTCGGGGGGCTCCTGCTTAATCCTCTACCTTCAGAGCCCCTTTCTCCTGCTCCCTGCATTTTGCAAGCTAAATCTTTAGTCACTGCCTTCTCCCCAGCCCTGGCAATCTACTGTTAACAGGGCAGCCGGAAGTTGGCACCATAAATTATTTTTTAAAATGCTATTTTTTTTTTCACTCTGTGTTTAATTGTTGTCGAGGTTTGGATTGTATCATGGTCTCCTTTCTTGATAGGAAAAGGTTCTTTTAACTGCATGAATTCTAGCGATCGCTTGGACTCTGGGCTTTTGGACATGTCCAAATGCCAAAGTTGGAGCTGGAATACTGGAATGGTTTCTTCATGACCCTTTTAAATCCTTTCCTCCTCAAATTGGATTTTTGTTGTGTTTGGGTTAGTAAGGCATGCAGCTGCAGACTGGGCTGTTGTGAAATATCAGGTGTATGTTTTCAGAGGCATTAGTCCTGGCTGTGACCCAGCTCTGATGGGGTAGTAAGCTGTATGCAAGACAGAAGTTACGAATGCAGGGGACAGAAAACAAGCCCTTGACAAATGACAGGACAGTTATTTTTCAGGGGAGGGGAGAGGCTGCAAGTGTGCCTGATGTTTTTAAAGCTCTTAATTATTAATCTTGTCTTAAGACTTACGAACCGAGCCATTAATGTGTCAATGCGAGCTCGGAAAATGGATGATTATTGTCTATCTTTAAACCGTGCTTAGGACTCAAATGTGTCTGTAATGCATGCAGAAAGCTGGCTTCATCGTGCGCCCTCAAGGTTTGCAGGAAAACAATTCATCCTTCCATTCATTTTTTTTCCCTTCTTTCCTCCCTGCGCCCCCCTCAGTCTTGACCCTCCGTGTCTGGTCCTACTGCTAATTGATAACTATTCCCGTTGGCCATTTCACCACTGCCTGTCAGGCACAGAAAAAAAATGGAATGTCCAGTTGTACCCTGGAAACATCTCAGAAGGAGTTTCTGGCCTTCAGTGGTTACACAGCTCACCACGCTGAGTGCGGCAGTTTAAATAATCCCACACCTGGGGATTTTCATTCCGTTTTACTAAAACCTTAATTTTACTGCCTGAAGTCAAGCTTGTCAGAGATTCTGCCCGATGAGCGGATTCATCTGCCTTTGCTCTGTGTATGTGCTTCATGCTTGAGCGGCAAGGCCATGCTACGTCTTTACGGCAGTCTCGGATCTTGTTCCTCATGACATCATCTCCCTAGGAAAGCTGGTCTGGAGCACTGAGTATTATGGGGTGCATGGCTGTTCTGAGGGTAACAGGCGAAAGGTAGTTAACAGTGCTTCATTGTCATCCTGGGGCAGTGGAATAGGTCACACTTGGCAGGAGCTGGCTCTGGGCCTGGAGCTACTTGACATTTTTATGTGACAAGTTAAAGTGTGAGATAGGATCGTCGCAAAGGGTCTGTGCTTTTAGGTAAGACTGAGGCACCATGTTGATGAATGCTTTTACCTGTGCTGAGCTGTAGTTGGAGAGGGTAGACAGGGAAACCAAGGCAGCGAAAGCAACCGTAGTTGTGGTGACTCAGATTCCTGGCAACGGAAGCTGTGAAGACGGGGTTGGTGGTAAGGGAGGAAGTGGAAAACAGGAAGTGGAGTACTGTGGAGAAAGAAACTGTGGGGAAGTGATTTTGGAGAATCCACCTCTAAATTCTTGGGTTCCTTCATTAAGATTTTCATTTTCACTCATTTACTTATTACTAATTGATGGATTAAGTGGAGATATGGGTGTGCATGGATGATGCATGGATGAGTGTGTGTGTGTGTGTGTGTATGTGTGTGCGTGTAAACATGCACATAAAGGTCAGAAGTGATCCTGAGCACCTTCCTTTATTGCTTTCTTTATTCTTTTATTTTTCTTTATCTTTGATAGTTCACTTATAGCTGCAGAGGACTGAGATCCTGCTGATCTCCTGTAACCTCTGGCATGACCCTTCTGTCCCCTCTTTTCCGTCCAGTCTTCTGCTGACTACAGAATCAGATAAAACGACATCCTCTGCTTCAGCAGCTCTTACTAGTCATCAGGACGGATGAGGCTTCATGGGAACACCTCAGTGAGAGGGAGCTGAAGGACTTGAGTAGATCAGCATGGCTGCTGTGTCAACATCACATGTGGGTGTGAGAGCCTCTAACATATTCATGTTTATATATTCAGCAGACTAGCGTTGCTCTCAGTTTGGGGCAGAGAAGATCCTAAAGACAATGGTTAGTGCAGACAGTGGTACTAGTCAGAGTTCTGAGAATAAGTGACAATGGTCACTCAGCCTTAAATGGGTCATCCATGTCCTCCCCAACCTCCGAAGGCCTAGGGAACATTGTAGAAGAGAGGGTGGAAGGAACTTAAGAGCCGAGGCTGGGTGTGGTGGTGCATTTCTCTGCACTAGTGAAGCAGAGCAGGCTAGATCTCTGTGAGTTCCAGATAGTCTGGGGCTATACAGTGAGACCATCTTCCCCCCCCCA